>NC_071272.1:12861018-12958518 GCF_023375685.1 Ictalurus furcatus
TAGCAAAGTGCCTCTAAGGAGATTTTTTATTGTCAACAGGTTTTACAGGTAATCCTATGGGAAGTGGATGCAAGGAGTGTAGAATGTGACTAAACTGCTACTGTCTGGTTCTTATTATTTTTTATGGTCACAGTAGAGCTCTGCCTACCCCCCCCCCCCCCCAAACTACTAGCTAGGGAGGCTGATTAATTGTAATTATTTTTAATTAGATCAGATGTAAGCTAGGCAGGTTTTTTTTTTGCTAATATTAGCTTGGACTGACAAAACATCTACCAGCTTAAGCACCACTGCAGAAGATTTATTTCTGAAAGCTTAACACTGTTTAATCTGTACTGAACGACTAGCGACTCTTTCATTTAAATGATATAACACTCAGTAATGGAAAGTGGTGCATATCGCAGGTACAAAACTAGTCTTTTAATTTCTTTTAGTACTGTTTACAATTCACGTTGACATTAATGACCGCAGACTAGGAGAGCAGTACATTGTGTTCCTTGAAGAAGCTCCTTTCAGCTCTCTCAAGCACTTCTTCGTGGTAAAACTTGTCAGACAATCTCATGTAAACTGCAATAGAGTAAAGATCTCTGTAGTATTATGTATATTATATGTATATTATATTAGTTTTGCTCTGTTGTGGTGTCTCCGTATGAATGTTTCTATCTGTGTACTATATAATTGCCTGCCAGCTCTGTGACTGCTACGTGCTCCTAATTTCGCCCGTTTGTTTAGGCAAACAATTGGCCTTGAAGCTCTCTTTAGTCTCAGTGTGCTCTTAAGGACTGCATTGTGTTGTGAAAGTTCTTTCCCGGAGCTGCCGCCCACTTGATGCAGTCATTGTGAAAACCGTGAGGCTAGTGGGCAGTATTTTTATTTTATTTTTTTTAAATTCCAGTGGTGTACTGCTGTTTATCTTGGCAGGGGAGAAAACTGTTTCAATGTGTGCTTTTTGTCTTCACACTGTAGGCATCACACATCACTGTATCAAGCACACTGCTTAAAAATACTACATTGACAAATGTATAAAGCCGTAAGTAAAGAATTAAACACGCCATTGCATGCTGTTTTAGGAAAATGAACAACAATGGGCTGGAAAGATACTGTCTCAAAGTGGATTATTTTGCTATAAAAGCATGTCCCAGGGCGATTTATTCCACAACTTGTACCAAAGCAGTTCTCCTTTTACAATGACAATTTTTTCTTGATCATCTAATGCCATGTCATACATTTATCTGTTTCTAATTATGCTTGATGGTGAACGTCCATGAGACAAGTTTGTTTGTTATCGTTTACATTATAGCGGTTATAAACCATTGTTCCTTTGCCAGCCTCTCTTAATCCGCCCAACCCAAAAGTTGAAGCTTGTCATGTTACAGATAAAATGGAACGCCTCATGTGCTGACTTTTCTGACCTACCTTTCCTGTGTCGAGAAACTTGCCTCCGAAGCACTGACACTGGAGACTCATCTTGTGTAGAATCTCCACATTTAGCATTGGAACACACTGCTCCGAGATATCACTCATTAATACATCTAAAGAGCAGGTTTTTTTCCTCCTCCCAATAAAAACAGAGGAGTCAATCAACATCTGGAATCTGGAAGCCATGCCCCCTCCCCTGTACCCCACATTAGTAATCTCTCATTTTGATATTTCCCACTTGAAAGAAGTAGCACTTTTTTGTTTTAAGTTTATCAATATGAAATAAAATCCAACAATGATTAGACAATCTGTCTACCAAGTCTGTATCAAGCATCATTAACTATATTTACTTGGGATGTCAGAAAAAGTGACATTTTTGACCATTAGCAGTCAAAATATTTGAATTAAATGAATGTTTTCAGACGAGAGGCAGTTTTGCGTACTAAAGAGAAATTTTTGGGGGAGTGGACTAGCTTATAACGTAGTAATGATAGTGGTATGGTAGTGATTAAAATTAGCTGATTAGAGCTTCTCAGGTCAACATTTCTATTATAGAAATGATTATAGAAAATTCTTTATTCTAATAATTTGAGATACTGGATTTTTTTATTTCCATGAGCCGTAATCAAGGTTAAAACATAAAGGCTTGAAATCTTTTACTTTGTGTAATGTATCTAGAATATATGAAAGTTTATGAACTTTTTGAATTAAATTACTTGGGGGGGGGGGGGAATTTTACACAATATTCAATTTTTTTTTAGATGCACCTGTATATGGTTTTATGGTAACCACCAGTGTCCAGTTACACCAGCTGGATGTAAATGAATAAAGTTGGGTGTAAGCCCTATACTGGGCTTAGCTATGTCCAGCCTTGTGATAAATTTTTACACCTGTTGCACCATCTAAAGCTACATCTACACAGCTATTTCCAGCGTAGACGATATGCATCCACACTGCCACATTCTACTGTGGTGATGGTTACCACCACATTAATGTTGCTATGGTTACAAACTTATATTATTACTTACTTACACTATTAATTCTACGTAGGACTTAAGGCATGTCCAGCCAAGTCGTCCAGCTGGTTAAACCGCCCCTGGTGTTTGCGGGGGAAAACAGCCGCCATTCATCTGTTATAGTGAAGATGTAGACACTAGTGAAGTTTACTGTTTTTGTGTGGACAGGAGACCAAATTACTGAGGAAATATGTTTAGAAATGTGTAGTTATCGATGGTGCCTTAATTCTTAGTTGTTGGGGTGTGGGGTTGTTTTTTCTTTTTCTTTTTTTTTTCTTTTGTTGAAAGATTTTTTAACTTTCCTTTATAATTTGGAAGAGCGAGAGGGTCGGATTTATTAAAGAACAGTTGTGTAGTTGGTTGAGTCTGACAGATGATCCTGTCTTAATTATTTCATGCCACTATTGAGTTTTCAGCACACATCTTGTGTTCTGCTTATGTTCTTTGTTGATATCTATTTGTGCTTAAGTCTTATATTGTTTAATGTGTAGTGGGAGGCAAAGGGGGGAGGGGGGTATGTGGTGTGGTGAAGGATGTAATATTGGTTCTGCAGTCACAGGAATCTGGGTCAGAGTGTGCGTAGTCTGTCTCCCCTCTCTCTCTCTCTCTCTCAGGGATGTAATTGAATATGAAGACGTTATTTGGAAGGAACAGATAATGTGTTCTAAATGGATGCAAGTACAGATACGATTAGGAGGTACACTATTGTTTTTTATGAGCAAATGTTCATAAGTGTACATCAATAGTGTGATCGTATGGGAAGCAAAATAATGTCACAAGCACGAGGTTCTTACTTTCATGTAGGTTTGAGCCAGTGCTCAGCTCCCAGGACAAAGAAAATGCAGCGCTGCACTTACCATTTACCATGTTCATTTGTTCATCCCTAGTGACTGCCTGGTCAGTGTTGTGATGGTTTCAATTAGGCTACTACTCACTTTAGGATCTAGACCCAACTAAACTTTGTTATAAATTATTGCATACACATATAAACACTTTTTTTGACACCAATTATGGAGTTATGTAGCAGAGGTTGAGGAACTGTCAGAGCCATAGTGCTGAAATTGCTGGCATTTCTACCTCCTACCTTTTTATTTTTTAAAATTTTTTTTAAAACCCCCCAGTGGTTTTGTCATTGGTTTTTTCGAAGCATAGTGGTAGGGGTCATATTTAATTTAAAAAAATAAAAATCTTCCAGCTTAGGACATGCCCACTTCTGGTTAAGATCCAGTTATTTGGAGCAGTAAACAGATGCTGATAGCGGTATTAGGTTACACCACTACTCTATCTCTTTCTTTCTGTCTCTCTTTCTGTTTCTATGTCTCAGTTTCTCTTCTAAATTAGCGGAGTTGTGTGTGTGAGAGAGACTGAAGGTGATAAGGCTGGGAATTTGGTAATATGATTTTCCTACCACAGTAGATCATTTTGGGTCTTATTAGGTTATTTGTCAATACTGTTAATACACTCTCAGGCTTCACTATAATAAACAGCTGGGATGTTAAAATCTATTAATAATTAATCTATTAGTAATTGAAATACATTTTTGTAAATGTAAAACTGAAGAGAAAAAAATCATTGTTTTTCAATAAAAAAAAACATGACATGTTTTGCAAAACTAACTACCACCTTACATATGCAGATAATATTTAAAGACATATCAAACTCACTGTAGTAAGTGGATCATGCTTTAGGTCTTGTCAGGAGTTTTTTTTTTTTTTTCTCCTTCTCTTGAAATAAAATCAGCTAAAATGGAAGACCCTTCAAGAAAGGCTGAAGCTCGGCATGATTGTAAAAACAGTGTGGCTAGTGGGCAGAATTATGTCCCTGTGGTGTATTACTGGTTACCTTCCGTGTATGTCTGTTTCCATAAATATTCAGTATTGAGCGCGGGCAGGATGCGGTGGTGTGATCATGATGCTATTGAAAGCTCACTGTTGTTCCTGTATCCCAAATAGCATTAAAACCTCAGCACGTCAATCAGACTATTATCTACTTGAACCGCATCTCAAAAGTGTTTTGACTGATTGTAAGATTATACAAGTCTTATTTACTTATCAGGAGAGGAATGAATACACCGCTACACACTGCAGCATCTTTTTTTTTTTTTTAAAAACAAGATTGATTTTTTTTTTTTTGCTAGTCTTGAGAAGACTGAAAATCTCTACATGAAAGATTATAACGTTTAGCATTAAAATCTATAAAATTAAATCTATAATTATTGTCCTCTTGCTATAGCCATTTTATTTACATAATGCTTTTATCACTTGGTCAGTTGGTTTGTTTATATCTATAAATGCGACTATAATTTCTGCACCTGTTGTACTTGGCTGCATGGTAAATCAGGGTTTGTCCTCAATGGGCTGGTTGGTTTGGATGGAGGAATTAATGTTTTCTCCGTATCACCCACCCCCAGATGGTAGAGCTTGGGAGAGAATGTGCAGTGGTCCAGTGACCTCAAGCTCACTTAAACAGACTCTTACATTGCCATATTGCATCCCATTTCCTGGGTTTTTCCTCAAGAACTGTTTTCTAATGCTATCTGAGCTGTGAGCAAGTCAGACCTACAGTAGCATGAAGAGTATTAAAACCTTAAAAGCAGTGATGGCCTGCCCATAGGAGCAGGTTTATATATACAATATACATCAGCTGTTCAACAAAAGTCCTTATTCACAAATCTATATAATCCAAATGCCATTGCAAGACTAATAACCTTTTTTGAGTAACCAGTGTTTTTTTTTAAAAAAAACAAAACAAAAAACAAACTGTTGTTTGACTGATATAAGCTAATGTTTGTCAGCTGATGTGCTCACTGCTCATTTAGCTCCATAGAGGAGTTGTTGCTCCTAGTGGTCATAAATGGGAACTACAAGTGCTAATAAAGGCCCACTGGGATGGCAATGACACTGCCTCATGCATTAGGAGCACTTATGGGACAGTTAATGACAGGACTGCCAAATTAAAATAGTTAAAAAATGAAAAACAAGAAAAAGTGTGGACTATATGTGGGGGGGGGGCAGATGTGAGGTTGTACGTACTATACAATGCTGTGCAGCATAGGGCTGAGGTAGTTGTAGTGAAATACTAACATTGTATAATAAATATTTAGACATACAGGGTAAGATGGGTATATTAACAGGAATGTATGGTTTGTAGGTATTGTGTAAACAAATCCAAAGTCTGAGCCTAGGTGTTGTCCTGACTCAGGGCCTGATTGGCTTGTGGCGAAGAAGCTCCTCATTCTCTTTGTGGTGGCCTTCAAGGAGTGGAAGCACTTCCCTGTCCACAACAGAGAGGAAAGTCCATTTTTGAGGTGGCTGAGGTCCTTCACTATTTTCTTGGCTTTGGTCCAGCACAGCTTGCTCTAGATAGCACACTCGGCTGATCTCGCTGTCCTCAGGAGAGCCCTTCTTTCCTGCTTGGTGCTGTTCCCGAACCAGCCTTGATGCTCTCGATGGTGCAGGTGTAAAAGTTTCTTAGCAGTTTTGAGGCCAGTTTAAAGTCCCTTACCGCAAAGGGGGTAAAGATGTTGACAGGCCTTCTGCACCAGGGTGTTACTGCGACAGGATCAGGAAAGGTCCTGCATGATGTGAACACTAAGGTAAACAGAAATTGTCCACTGTCTCCACTGGGGCTTCATTGATCTTAAGGAGGTGATGGCTCCTTTCCTACTTCATGCTGAAGTCCTCTAACAACTCCTTTGTCTTGCTGACGTTCAGGAGATTGAGGTTCTCCTGGCACCAGTTCTCCAGGCTTTTAACCTCCACCAAGTATGCCTCCTCATAATTATCAGCGATCAGGCCCACTACAGCAGTGTCATCAGCAAACTTGACAATGGTGGTTAAATCTGAGTTAGATCTAATAGCTTTCCACAAACAAAAGCAAAGTGTATGTGTAGATGGTGTGTCTGTGATGCACAGAACTATTTCTATGATAAGATATATTGCAAAGTCTGGGAGAGGGAAAGCAGGGTTGTGGAGTGGATAATATCTGTACATCAGTAATTCATGTGCACCCTGGTGACCTTTGTTTCCCAAGCAAAGGCTGTGGAAAAAGAAACAAACGTGTTTCCCTTTTCTTGTGCTCGCTTGATTTGGCTAGTTTCAGTACTTTTGTGTAGTTTTTGGTTTAGTTGAACTGGTCATTTTGCTGAAACATAGCATTCCTGGTTAATGGCAAAAGGAACCACACCTACTGTGTCAAAGATTCTCAATGGTAAAACCAATCAGAACGGACTGCTAGACTGTATGCTGGATGACTGTTGCGGAGTTGCACTAAAAAAAATCACTAGATCGTATAGAAGATCCTATAGATGTCGTCAAATGTGATAAACTGTCGAATTAATCTTTTTTTTGTCCCCCCCCCCCCCCCACTAAAATCGGTGCTGTTTAAAAGGCTTTTATTTTTGCACAAAGCAGTGTTATTTCTCTGTGCTTGTGCACTGTATAAACTACTATGACTGCATCTCTCTCTTTTGCATACACACATACAGAAAATGCTCTGTGATGGAAGTTGTATTGAATGTTTAGATAATGGTATTGATTTTAAGCTTACACCCTGAAAGGCCTCCTTTGCCTGTGTAGAAACATTAGCACCTGAGCAGTGTGTTATGTCTCTGCAGTGTGTTGTGTCTAGAGCTCTCAGCTTCTGCACCACTCAGCAATTTCTCAGTTTAACCACTATTTCAGGCTCTGTTTTTTTTTTTTTTTTCCTCCTCTTCCTTTCCCGACAGACAAATATCCCTTTCCTCCAGAATGTGTTGAGTAATGACCAGTTCCTTTATGGCACCGTGGACACGCAGTTCATCGACGAGAACCAGGACCTTTTCATCCTCAAACCTGTTCAGAACCGAGCCCAGAAACTCCTGCATTATCTGGGTAAGGTGGCACCAGCATAATAAATTCGTCTTGACACATTATTTTTCTAGCTTTATTTTAAAGCAGCGGTCTCTGTGCGATGTTCGGGTGTAGGTCAAGTTCACTAGACAGCGTGAGTGGGAGAAAGCAGGCGCACATGTTCAAAAGCTTTCTCTACATAGGATCAATACACTTTCATTTTAATGGAAACGCATCCTTTTGAAGGCTTGTTTTTCTTGACTTTCACCTTTTATATTGATACTTGGGTTTCTCAGATCATATTTTAAAGACAGCTGGTTCATCATATCAAGCTTTTTGTAGCTGGCCTTTAAATAAATAGCTGTAGCTTTGAACATTCTGTTGAGTGCAGTCTGATGTCAGGTAGCTATCTGTGTGTGTGTGTGTGTGTGTGTGTGTGTGTGTGTGGCTTTTCTAATCTCAGGTCATGTCATGGTGAATGGCCCAACGACTCCCATCCCTGTAAAGGCTAAGCCTTCCCCCATTGATCCAGTCATCCCACAGGTGACTCTCGGTAAGCAATTCACCTCCATGCACATATGCACACCATCAATATTAGCTCTGCGCAGATCCACTTAGACCAAATTAAAGTTCAGTCCCTTGTCATTCTACCAAGAAACCTGAGAACTCCTCTGTCCTGTTTTAACACCTAAGACTCCTTCCATCCATCCATATTCGGCACCGCATATCTGACACAGGGTCGAGGGGAGCCTGAAGCTTATCCCAGGGGTCTTGAGGCACAAGGCGGGGGTCACCCTGGGTGAGGTGAACTCCTTCCATAAATGTTAAATAAACATTTGTTAAATAACAAAAACACAAGTCCCTGTGTAAGAGCTGCAACTACAGAAATGATAACATATTAGTATGGGTTCTTTAATATGAACCCATCATTCATGTTACATCTGGATAACGCAAAATAATGCACACCTTCCGATCAATCAGATTGGACAATTTATCTGCGTTGTGGTATAATTATAATATAAAGGGCCACAACTATTAATTTAATTAATTGAGCTATTGATCATTTTTATTGATTTGGTTTTATTATTATTATACTAAATGTACTAAAAAATATTTATTTCCAACTTTTCAATCAACTAATAATACTACAGAACTTTTAACTAGGCTTATTAAATAACGGGTCACAAACTAAATGCATTATTGCGGACATATATCAGACATTCTGACATGGCATATCGGAGAATATTAAGTGCTTGTTTTTACAAAAATCAGATTATTATTATTATTATTATTGTTGTTGCTGCTATTTACATATCAGTGTGACCAATAGACCCATGATCACAATCACTGGGTTGGACTTGCCTGTATTTCAAGCCCTGTTTTGCTCAATTGCAACCAGTCAATTTCAAAATAAAGTCCATTATCCACTGGCTAATTCATTTTACTTGCCGTGTGTGCTCAAAGTTTATTTTCGGTGTGTGGAATCGACGCCAGAGCGCTTTGTTTTCAATGCCTAGAATCAGGGAATCGACTTCATTTTGGATTAACTCAGCAACATCGGTGTGAACCAAAAGCAGCATGAGGACTTGATACTTGACGTATTAAAAATATTGTCTATATTTAAAAAATATATATATTATGTTATATTATATAGTGTACATTAATAAAAATGAAACAATGCAGCATTTATCAGCACAAAAAAAGGTTCAATTATCAGCATAAAAAAAGGTTTAACGTCTTACAAGGCAATTGATTCAGATGTCTTGCACGGATGCTGTGGCCTAACACTGCTCTGTTCCATTTAAATGCATTATTGATGCAGGACGTCAATTATGAACAAAATATGCAAATGCCAAATACAGTGGAAATGACTGTTTTCATGATTTCTTGAAGTGAGAGAACATTAGACCATGTTTTAGACAGTGTTCAATGATCATTTTTATTTTATTTTTTATTTTTCCAGTTGATCCAATTTTCATGTAAAATACTGTCGTTTGTATATTGTACCATTTTTTTTCTGCTGTAAAGTTCTCCACCGTTTTCTGTCAGATGGGTTTTAGTCTAAAGGAAGTGTTTTGTGTGCCACAAGGTACATCATAACATCAGCTAATTAATAATAAAATCCACCGTCACCTATTTTTATTATTGAATTTGATCAGTCTTGCTGGTTAGTTGTAGCAGCCCTAATTATGAGAGATCCAATGGTGTCCAGTATTTATTAGTGGTCCAGGTGCAAAGTGTTGGAAACCCCTTTGGAATTGTTAGGAATTATTAGGATTTTACTTATTTTTTGGGTTCGGAATTAAAAATGCTTTGGAGAGCAAAGACGTTCAATTTTGCATGATGGTAAAGAATTTTCCCCTCTACTCAATCAAGTGAAGGGATCCACAATGCTGCACTACAGCTCAGAATTTTATGTTTTGACCCATATCTCAAGCACTGCGAGTTGTAGACAGACAATTCTATTTTCCCACCATTCCTTAGTGAAGACATTTGCTATTCGGATTGCTTCTTTCGACTACGTAGATTTTGAACCACTATACAAGTTATGTTCAACCTACTTGTGAAACTACTCTTGGATTTTGGCATGAGTATACAAAGTTGGAATAATCAATGGAGTTTGTACCTCAATAATAATCAAAAACATGTTGACTTTAATAAACAATATGCCAGTCCATCTTAGTGTGGCCACGTTTAGTTTACTCAAACAGCTGTAACTCATGATTGGCTACGTGGATTTGCTTGTTCAGAACTAGATTCTGGGAATGCTTCCAGAGTTTGGGGCATAAGCATCCTTGGAGAGAGGGGTTAAGTTCAAACATTCATCTGCATACTCTATGCAAGCGTACTGTATAAGGGGTTTTAAAGCTTCAACTTCCATACTAATACCGCTGTCCTTGATCAAAGACACTGTGCGTCATATTTTGTACATCACTAACTGGCCAAGCTGAGTTTGTTGCCATGTATTGTACTGTATTGAATTCTGGAACGCTTAGTGAAACTTGTCTCCAGTACTTCCACATTGGATTTCTCATTATGACCTTGAACACTGCTGAAAAATGGTGAGAATAGAAGCTCTTATTCTTCTCTCTTTTGAATATACAGTGATCATAAATGTGCTTGTGATGTTCGCTTGTCACACAACCACTAACAATGAAAATACAGCATCAACCAATATATTAGCAGCATAATCACTAATACCATCACAAATATTTCAATTTAATCATTTAATGTATTTTGTGCTGGAGTTTTCCTTTAAACATCATTTATGCCACAATCGGTTCATTTGCATGACCCATAGAAAGTCACTTTCTTGGACAAAGAATATTAACAATATTTGGCAGCATGTTCATTTTACCATCAACTTGTGTTTGATTTAATGTAGGATTTATTTTTTTTGTTGCTTATATTTATCATTTCTGTCCTCCTTATGCTACTTTTGTTCAAGCTCTCTCCAGCACCCTTCCGCTTCCTTTTAGTCATATAGAACTTATAAATAGCATTACGAAGCAGCTTTACAGAAATCCAGATGTCGATCTACAACCCCGTCGATAGGTTATTAGTTCAGGAACATTTGCAGTCTTTCATGCAGTTTTATTGAACATCCTTGTTTTGTTTATGAGATAAAAAACAAATAAAAACAAAAAGAAGAGACAAAAGTACTTTCTTGTTAAACCATGTCTACCGGAATTGAATGACACAATATTATACGTTTCATATTTCCTATTTCTATGCCACATATTGTCATTTTATTCCAGTGTTGCACTACCTCTTGCACAATATTGCAGGTATAGTCTCAGGATTATATAAAGCATGTGTCCATGACACCTTTTTTTTTCCTTTTCTTTTTATAATGATGTTTATTTTATTTCATTATGGTAAAGTTCTTGAAACTGGAATATTATATTGACATTAAGATGTGCTTGTAAAAGGATCTATTTATTTAAGGTTATGTGATAAGCGTTCAGCGGAAATCAATGAGTGGCTTGCAAAGCCCAATCCAGGTGTGTGTGTGCGAGAGAGAGAGAGAGACAGTCCAGTACAAAAGATACAGAATGCATGTGAATAATGGTGCTATTAAAATGGTGATTCTTTTTCTTTGTGGTTCTCTGTAGTCTGGTGGTTCTGATAATGTTTGTAGTATTGATTACTGTTTGTGTGTGTGTGCACATTTTAGGAGCGCCTCCAACGGGTTTTAGGGATGTTTTGCTGAAAGAAGGCCCTGAAGGCTTTGCCAAAGCAGTGCGTGCCCACAAAGGTCTGCTGTTGATGGACACTACCTTCAGAGATGCCCACCAGTCACTCCTGGCCACTCGGGTGCGCACTCATGACCTCAAAAAGATTGCACCGTTCGTGGCTCACAACTTCAGCAGCCTCTTCAGTGTGGAAAACTGGGGAGGTGCGCCATTTCCAATTCTCTCTCAAACTTTTTTTCCCCTGCTTTTATTTCACTGCTTCTTCCCTCACCTTTAACCCAGAATTTGGCTTCTCCTTTTGCTTGTCAGTGCATTATTGATAATCAGTTATTTTAGAAAGTTCTTGAAGAGTTGGTTTAGGAAAAGTCTTGCTTTTAAAGCTCGATTACTTCTCAAGTCTTGCTTCATGCTTTATTGTAGATATGAAGGCCATATAAATATTGTGTGTGTATGTGTGTGTATATATATATATATATATATATATATATATATATATATATATATATATATATATATATATAAGGCCCTATACTCAATTATATATGAGAAGGCATTACATAACGTGTTTTAAGTAGTGCTTAAAGCGTATTACATCTCCTCATAATCCACTATACAAAAGGTGGTTTGGTGTTATAAAGTGTTATGACAGATACTTACTGTATAATTCTTCAAGATCACAAGTCATCATGCATATTAACAATTTAAATTTATTCATAGTTTAAATTAGATATGACTTTCATAGAATTGGTTGCCAGTATTATTTTTTAACCCTCCTATTATGTTGGGGGGGAGGAAGGTACATCCCTTATGTTATGGGTCAAAATGACTTCCACAGTTTAAATACAGCAAAGAACAGCTTAAAACAGTAAACCTTTATTACAGCCTGTCCGAGACAAGCCATAAGAAGAAATATTTGCATATATGTTCATGACGCTAAATGAGGAAAAGTCCAAAAATTTCAAAGAGAGAGATTAACCAGTATTTCAGACATCTCAAATGTGGAAATAGGTCAAATTGACCCATAACATATTAGGAGGGTTAAAATGTTTTCACTGCAATTTCTCTGTTGCCCATTAAACATATCTCTGCATTATTACTAAATGCATGTCTACATAAGTAGCTCATCTGTAGGGAATGAAGAAGTGCTCTTAATCTCAATTTAATTATTTACATTTAAATAAAATATTCATACTACACATCTTAGATTAGATTGTCTGATGACCAAAGGGAATGATGGAGGGGACGATTCCCCAAACCCCACCCCCCCCTTTTTTTTTTTACCATTTAAGTTTCCCCTCAATTTTCAGATTATGCAGTTGTAAGTTTGACCGTGTTGCCGAGGTTTCACTTGTCCAGGTTGTTAATAAACATGTCTTTCTTGCTATAGAGGAGCCACAAATACTCAAACTGTTGCGTATTTGTGCTTGTTTCATACTGGACTTGTGTTGGTATGTATTCCTGTGTTCCCAAGGTTACAGCAGGAGCAGAAAGGAGGAAAGGCAGGGCGAGAAACAGGCAAATTAAAGAAGTTATTGCATTTCATGAGTTGCTTTAAAAAGCCACGTCTGTACCCACTTTTTCTCTAGGTGCTACATTTGATGTGGCAATGCGCTTCTTGTGTGAGTGTCCTTGGAAAAGGTTGCAGGAGTTGAGGTCTCTGATCCCCAATGTGCCTTTCCAGATGCTTCTGAGAGGAGCCAACGCTGTAGGATACACAAACTACCCAGACAACGCAGTCTACAAGTCAGCATCACGCGCACAAACATACACACACTTTGGTTTCAGTATCCGTCTAAGATACAAAGCTGTAAGGGTGATTTCACATTTAGTCCGTTTGATTCAAACAAAAATATCACCTGATCAAAGTGGCTCGGGTGACCAGCTCGGTTTGATTGATGTAAGAAAGCGGTTCAACCCTGATTCCCAGCCTGCAGGAAGTGAACCAAACATGTAGTGTATTTTTGATTGTATGACTATGCCAAGGACTCCATTTTTATGATTTCTACTAGCACTTGGCGAAGATATTTTTACCTTTGAGTATGTTGGTTGATAGGGCTGAAAATGTACAATGTGCTTTTTTATTCATGCTTTTTGGTTTGTTTAATTATGTAAAGTGTGAATCTAAACCAACCCACCTAGTAAACGAATCAAAAGAATCAATTTCACTCTGATTCAGACTCAACAAAAGATGTGAAAGCACCCTAAAAGTCGTTAAATGGAAAACTGCCTCAGAAATGATTTTTTTTTTTTTAAATTTTATTCATTCTTTAACAAAGCAACACTGTAGTAATGGAATGGTATGTAATGTGATGGCTTTGTTCCAGGTTCTGCGAGGTGGCCAAAGAGAATGGCATGGATATCTTCCGTGTCTTTGACTCTCTGAACTACCTGCCCAACATGCTGCTGGGAATGGAGGCAGCTGGTGCAGCGGGAGGTGTGGTGGAAGCGGCCATCTCTTACACAGGCGATGTCTCTGACCCCACGAGACAGAAATACTCTCTGGATTACTACTTGAAGCTGGCTGACGAGCTTGTGAAGGCTGGCACGCACATACTTTGCATCAAGGTGCAAGATCTTGAGTCATAAACAGGATGTTGACTGATCTTCAGGCTGATGTTGATTGTTCTGAAGTTCTTTGGGATGAGCTTTCTTCCTGTTTTTGCTAACGTTCCCTTTCATATACTGTCCTCAGTGGTGCTTTTCCCAGATAGCTGCCACCCATTCATACGATACCCTGCTGATCTACTGTCTCTTATTCTAAAGCATACACACACACAGTTTGACAGTCTCTTTCACGCTCTTTCATTTACTCCAGGACATGGCCGGGTTGCTGAAACCAGAAGCTAGCCGTTTGCTGATTGGTGCTCTGAGGGATCGTTTTCCTGACATGCCCATTCACGTGCACACTCATGACACGGCGGGCGCCGGCGTGGCAGCCATGTTGGCATGTGCCGAAGCCGGAGCTGATGTCGTCGATGTTGCAGTGGACTCGATGGCTGGCATGACCTCCCAGCCCAGCATGGGTGCCATCGTCGCCTGCACTAAGGGAAACAAATGCAACACCGGTGAGATCTACTGACCGTTTTGACCTTTCTTTAAAGGTGCAGCTTCTTGCATTCTAAAGAGGGTTTTTTTTTTTTTTTAAAGAACGGAATAATCATATAATATCCAAACACCTTCGAGAAGCTTGAGTAGTCATAGCATCATGCAGTGGGTCTGCAGTAGGTCTGGCAGGTTTGTGTATTTTGGGGTGTGTGTATATATATTTTTTCTGGCCCAGAAATTCTCTGCCCTCTAATACGGAAGGATTATAAATTTCTAAATAAAAGAATGAGTTAGTTAGGCGTAAGGAAAGGGAAGGCTCCTTGATTTGTTTGTTTTGTTTTTCAATTTTAATTCACTTCTCAGATAGAAGAGGGCTCAAAAATTGCAGACTGCCCCTTTAAATAGTAAAAAAAAAAAAAAAGCATTTCAGGAACAATATGAATACAGTTTTTAGGAGTGACTAGGGTACAATTTTGAGATGTACTGTACATAGTCCTCAATACCAGAATTCCTGATAGTTTAAAAATGCACCTTAATTTTTTTATTATTATTTTTGCCTAATTGATCAAATTGTTCTTTGCGTATGCGCCTTGTTTTTCCTCATCAAAGCATGGTGCACTCTTGAGCCAGGGTGATATTAAGAGGCAGCCAGTGTTGCGATTTTTGTACTGAATTCACGCTCATGCTGTAAACATTTGTTGCAACCTCTTTGTTTTTCCAGAAGCACTCTTGCCCCTCCATTCATGTCGCTTGTTCTAAAGCACCCCCATCAGCCCAAGTGGCACAATCCAAATAACCACGCACACTCCAGTAATCCCATTTCCATAACCACATGCACTTTTAGCTGTTTGTTGAATTTATGCAGCTTTTCTTTTCCCTTTTTTTTTTTTTTTTTGCATATGAGCTCTTCTCTCTTTCCAAGGGCGAGTTGGATCGAAAGACGTCCATTACAGAACTAGCTCCCAAACAGAGCACGACAGACAAGCCGGGGTAATAAAAAGAGCACAGAGCATGCACATGAGCGAGGGAGAGAACTACTGCGTAGGGGTGAGAGAAAACAAGTGAGGAGAAGAAGTGACTGCGTAGGGGTGAGGGCGAGAAAAGGGCAGCAAGAGGGGTCAGAATGCACGGACATCGTTTGGATGTACTGCGCAACCTTGTGACCTTTCCTTAATTGTGACATTACTGCAACCACTGGTGCTTAACCTCATCTTATGAGCTTGGCACCTTGCCTGTGTGTGTGAGATATATAGATGGATAGATAGATGGATGGATGCCAGTGGAATAGGGCAGATAGTTTCCAGTTCTGTAGTCTTTCAGGTCACTGGACTGTCAGCTAAAAACTTAGACCCTACTCACCCCTGCATTTTAAAAACCATGATTTTTAATCAGTTAACTCCTCTTGTATAGCCAATTCCTATCATATGAAATGGTGTTTGGGTCAACATTGTTAACCTGGCAATAAAAATGTACATTTTGTACATGTCATGTAAAACTTGGCCTTTAAGTAGTTCCATAAAAGATTTATCTGTGTCATATCTCAGTTTGTGATCTCATAAAATAAGCTGCATGGTTTGAGCTGAATCTGATTGGCCAGAAGGTGTTGATTTAATTTCCTATAACGGCAGCTCTGAAAATATTGCTGGCTGTAATTCAGATTCTAGTTTATATTCATTTTATTGCTTCTATGGTGGATGCTTTACAATCTAAGACAAATGAAGAATTGATTCAAAACAAGGTTTTTTGTTTTTTAAGAAAAGAGTGTTTGATTTGGTAACGTGTTCTGTAATGAGATGTTTATTTAACATTTATTAAAGGAATCTTCAGTGTCAGTGCTTTAACATTTTTTCCTCCAAGAGAAATTCTTCAGGGCAGATGTGTGTACGCTTTTTGGTGTGATTTATTATTATTTTAATCTTATATACTTCAAGTGGGGGGGAACTGGTTAGGGAACGACTGTTTATAGCTGCTATAATGTAATTGATAATAGGAATTAACTTGTCTCACAGATGTTCGGCAGCATTAAGTTACTATAAATGGACAAAAAGTATGATGCGCTCATTACTGAAATAAAATTTTTACTCGTTGACAAATTGCATGAGGGAGAAAACCCTTCAGGATTGGCTGCTGTTTAAGAAAAAAGCTGTTTGGCAAAATTAACTCCTTTTCAAGTCAGGTCACGTGACACCACCCTGCCGGGGATTATTTTCCTATAACTGCATACTCGGTTGTCTTTTATGCCGTACTTAACATTATCTAGTAGTAGGCAATAGTAGTAGTAGTCTTGGTGGTTTGTGTATTTTGACAGGTTTAGCCACTGTTACCATAAATAACTGAGAATATGTCACAGATACTAAAACTAGACTCGTGTCTATGATTAAATGTAAACTAGCTCTGTGCTAAGCTACATACAGAAAAATACAGTACAGTTTTACAGTAGCAGCGTTTCAATACCTAAACTTTTCTAAACCGTTTTGATGTATCAACAGTTCCCAGATCTTGGTGGACAGATGGTTCTCACATACAGGGTTGCCTTTTCCTCAGATGGCCTTTAGACTTTTTGTGAGAGAGCAGTGGGTGGTTAAGGTGGATTGAGGACAAGTTTGCATAATCATATATTCATATTTGCATACACCCTTGTGTACTTTATGGCGCTAAAGGTTTAGAGCTGTTTCTAGGATATTTTAGTAGCTTCCTGACCATATTAAACAGTTTATCATTTCACACACAATTTGTTAATGGTTGAAAATTCGGGGGGAGTGCTAGAGTATTTGCACTTTGTTACTATACTTGAGTATTATTTTGACACATTCGTGTGTGTATAAATATGTCTATGTATCTCTCTCGCTCTCTCTATCTTTCCCGTATTAAAAAAAAATGGACACTATCCACTCAGTCCCTGCTCCTCTCCTCTCTGCGTGGTTAAGTGAAAAATCCTACCCAGAATCTCCCCCAATCCCGACCTGCTTTTCTTCTCAGCAGCATGTTGTGGGTGTGTGACATTGGCAGAGAGAATCACATCAGAGCACTCGTCGCGATGAGGAGGCGTCTGCTGCTTTGCCGATTCGATTTTGTCTATCGCCAGCAGATTCCTTCCTGTGGCCCCTGTCTTTGGTTTTGGCTTCTGCAGATGATGCCTAAGCAGCGGAATTGTCAAGAGGCTTGAGTTTATATGATCGAATGTTGCTATCAGTGCTGTCCCTACTGCATGACAATTTAGCGCTTGGCAGCCATCCGTGACGTACAGAATTCATTGCCGGTTTTGCGTTCCAGGCGCAGGACTTTTCATAGGCCATGCAAAATCTGCACATTAGGAATTCACACATGTGCAGCTCAGCCAGTAGTGTGAAATTACTCATGAGAAACATTTCTGTAGTCTGCAATAAACAGTTTCACAGTGCATGACAATACATAAAGGCCTTGCAGTGTGTAATTCAGTTAAAAGGCCACTAAAAACAATTTGCACTCCAGTAGCCAGAGCTGCATAATAATAGCCACAGAAAGGTCGGGTTATAGTAAATGTAACCTCTGAAAAGGTGTGAGTGTCTTGGTATTTTTTGAGGGTGTGTTTCTTCAGGGCATAGGCTGCTTTAAATTCTTGGTCATTTGTGTTTTGATTGCGCAGTAGCTCCCAAACATTTGTCGCTTCGGGTTGTTTGGATCCTGCATTCATTCCCTTGGCTCTACTCTGGCTGTTGTACCCACACATGAAACAGGCTCACTGTGTAGTACTATTGGTTGCTTGCTCTTGCACTTATACTCACTGGCCACTTCATGAGGTGCACCTGCTCATTCATGCAGTTATCCTGATCATGTAGCAGCAGTGCATAAAATCATGCAAATATAGGACAAGAGCTTAGGTTAGGAATCAGAATGGGGAGAAAATGTGAGGTCAGTGACTTTCAGTGTGGCATGGCTGCTGATGCAAGACTGGCTGGTTTGAATATTTAAGTAACATTTGTCCTGGGATTTTCACACACAGAAATACACAGAATGGGAAAAGGGGGGAAAAAACCCAATAAAACATCCACTGTAGCTGTTCTGGGGGATGAAATGCCTCATTGGTGAGGGCTTGTTATAGCACTTGCTGTTCAAGTGGTTTGTCATAAAAACGCTGTTGCTTGGACACTGAGAAACATGGATTGTGAGTTCACTTACAAAAAAAAAATCACTCCATGACTAAGATTACAATGTAACTACATTTAGCATTAACTCCAAACAGAGTTGTACCAAATTGAGAAATGTCATTGCATCACAGCTTGAGATGCAGTCTGGAAGATTGGCTTTCTGAAGTTAACAACACTGCAGGAGTGGCTAGATCAGATGAACTCGTGAACGTGACCCCTTTAGAATATAGCAGTAGTTCTGTCCTGCTGGTCCGCAATCTCTGGAATGGTGACGGTAGATTTCATAATTTAGTTCTAGTTCTCGTCCTCATATGCTGCTAGAAGTAAAGATGCTGACATGCCATTTCATGACCACACCATTGTTTTGCATTTTTCAAGAGAACAAATCCCAAGGAACCTGAAGCTGTCTCCACTGCGGTCCCATTAATGCTGATTAGCCCACAAGTGGCTCGATGGTGAGTTTTATTTTAGGATTAGGTGGTCATTAAGGCACTGCTTAGCGAGCTCCGTGCCCTCATTTCAGCATGTAGTCATGTTGTTGATTAGTCCAATTACTGCAGGATCACCGGCACATTTGATGATGGGGGTTGTAATCATGCATTGCAATATGTTAGTTATGCAGTGTTGGATAAAGCGCATATTTCTTTCTCTCCCTGTTCTTTACGAATATGCTCCTTCTCATTACTATAAATGCAAATAAAGCACTTGAGTTACTTTATAAGAATGGATCCAAAAAGACACGAGTGTGCATACTACCCCTGTAAAGCAGCTGAGACATGTGATTAAAGTGCTTTCCTTTAGTCCTTGCAGGTTCAGACATCATGTGCTATGTCACAGGATCACTGGTAGGAATTTTACATGAGCTTTAGACTAGAAAAAGTCCAGGCAAAGTTTTTGCTGTCTTCAACTAGTCCAATTTAGGCATTTGTAGCACTGATTTTGTTCTTGACGTTAAACCACCAACTAGTGCAGCCTTGAGGTTTGGGTATAATTATAGAAGCATTATTTAAGTATAATTATATAAGTACATTTCTGTGCATTTTAAGCATTCTCTGCAAGTTTATTCTTCAGTATTGGAAATAAAACTTCTGTCAAACAAAAAGAGGACAGGATAAAGAAGGTATGTTGAAAGACAACCATTGACTGCCCATTGTAACATAAAACCGATGAGTGTTGCAAATGGAGCTGTTGAGACATTGAGTTCTACGGGCTAGTGCGTTTCCTATAGTGAGGGGCTCAGTGGAGTAGACAAATCCAGTGTCTGCTGATTTCTGATGATGCGCATCAAGGGACTGGAAGCCATGTTGCTGAAACAAGAATGTGCATTTGTGCATGAAGGAACTTCGAAACCAGTCTCTCTCGGTTTTGTACTCAAAGCCCTCTTCGATTCATGTGCGTCGAACAGGAGTACATCTAAAAGGTCTCATTTACCAAAAATCATTGTGAAAGTCCGTGCAAAGCATCAATTCAAATAGTTTTCTGCCAAAAAAATCACAAAATGCTCTACAAGTTGCATCACAAATTTTTAAAAGCCGCAGCAAAATCGAGCATTTCTGGCCGCAACAATCTTAAAAAAAAACAAACAAACCACAGGGGTCACAAATCCTCGGTCTGGGAAAACTCCTGTGAAAACTTACTGTTTCAAAGTGCTGACACTGGAGACTCCTTCCATGAAAGTTACATAAATGTCTCCTTACAGAAAGCTTCGCCGTATCTATTATTTATTTATTTTTGTTATTATTGCTGTTTTTTTGTTAAATAACACATTAAAAAAAAAAAAAAAACATTTATTAGGCTTAGATTATTTGGATCATCCACCATACAAGTCCCTGTGAGTGAGCTGTTACTATAGTAACCATAACTAAGAGGTAACCAAAATCTGGCCAATTCGAGAATCTAACAGTGCTGTGGTATAAACGGTAGTATGCACTACAGTTGATATCACTTAAATCATGAGTCATGCACTTGTTTCCATTTTGCTTTTAATTCAATTCATCACCTTGTCATTTTATCTGCTCTTTCCCTTCACTCATTATCTCATCCTTCCATCATTCTCTCAGTAGGTATTGCCATTATTACTGCCTCTCTCACTCTCACCCCACCCAGGACATAGCACCAGTTCATTCTGGCTAAGAAGTCATGCTTATGTCAGTATCGGCTACAAACCTTTACATTTACGGCAATTGGCAGACGCCCTTATCCCGAGCGACTTGCGTTTATCTCATTTATACGACAGCATTTGATGGTTAAGGGCCACAGCTTGGCAGTGCAGGAATTTGAACTCACAACCTTACAATAAGTAGTCCAATATCTTAACCACTGAGCTACCACTGCCCCTTTGTGTTGCTGGGTAAAACGTGTGCATGCCACTAATGGTTGCACACACATTATTTTTTTTGATAAACAATTGCAAAGAAAACACATTTATCTATGAGCGTAGAGTATTTTTGTGAATTCTTTTTGATCTTTTCAAAATCTTTAAAAGGTTAAACAATGAAGACAATTTTTCACAGCCTTCTTTGCTTATATTTAACACGGGTGCCAATATTAGTGGAGGGCACTGCATGTAAGCCTGGGAGAGCGAGTGAATGAGTTCGACTGAGTGTCAGTGTCTTCTGTCATTTGTAAGTGTTCGGGAGAGCTCCGTGTGTGTGATTGTTTGAGACTCGGGTGCCGCGTTGGAGCTCGATTGTGCTTATCACTGTGCTGGGTAATTAGGGAGGGTGAGTGGGTTAAATGTGCATATAAACTGTTGCGAGTGAAGCGTCTCATTGATTGATTAATTGGCTGCTGTTCATAAGTGATGGAACTGTGAGAGGCAGGAAGCAATCTGTGCCCTGTCATCCTTTCCCCTGCACCCCCCACATCGTGATTAAACACTCCAGTAGGTTTTGGCTCCGCATGTTTGATTAGCAGTCACAGTAAAGTAGTAAAGTAGACAGCTTCTTTTGATTTATTAATAATGAAATATTAATGACGTGCAGTTATTTGCTTTGTAGTTTCTGCCAGTGCTGGCGTAGTCTTTGGCTCCAACTCTTTCCTCTGTCTTTCTCAAGACTCGGTTCTTCAGCTTCAGGGTGCCTGGCGTGTCCTCTGAGATCTCGCTGCATTGGTGTTTTTCTCAGGAGTGGAATAAGCTTTCCGCTCTAGTCTGAATGGCCCCCAGGTTTCTATTCCTACCATAATGATCTAACCATTAAGACAATATATCATCTACAATATCATTTCTTTGTATTCTGAACTTTTGCGAACACTTGCTGTCAACCATATATTATAATAAATTACAAATGGCATTATAACGTTATACAGCATTCATAGTACCTTATAATGCCTGAGATAAGCCTATATCATTCATAAGTACTTATAGTTAGTTACATGCAGTTACAAGACTTCATAAAGCATCAGCATATGACGTATGTCAGGTTATATAATCTTATAATGCTTGTTCGTAAGAATGTAATGCACACTAAAGTTGTAATGCATTATAGCAGGGGCTCTAGATTATAACTTATTGCATAGATCTAATTCCTCACAGGTCCTTGGTTTGATCCTGAGTTCAAGTTTACTGTCTGTGTGGAGTTTCACGTGTTCTCGCAGTAAATCGCCCTAGGTATGAGTGAGTGATTCACGCCTCGCGTCAAGTGATGGGTGTATTCCCGCCTCGCATCCAGTCTTCCCAGGATAAGCTCTGAATCCACCATGAATGTGATTACTGAAGATGAATGAATGGGATTATGTGTTATATAATCTGACATTATCAAGTTCTGATCCTTTAGAATTTGTGTTACTCATACAACTATGACTACACATTTACACAGCCTTACAGGCCACTGTAAAGGTGTTCTTTTGAATACATGAATAATACTGGATTTAAAGTATTACCAACTTTTTATTGTTTATTTATGCAGTTTGTCCTCTTTGATTGCTACTTGCAACACTCTAGAACTTTTCTAGGCAATCCAGCGTTTGTCTCAGGTTATAGTATATGGGTTACATATCCTTATAGATTCTGTATATACTTTGGATCGTTGCATCCTCAGCAGTTTGTATACTGACTTTTTTTGTGACATGACTTTGCATGTCACTAGGTTGTGCCTCAAGGTTATGTTTATATGCATGTTGCACAGGGAAATGATTGTGGTGTATCTTTTAAACTCTAGAATGATGGTCCTTCAGGACTAATTATCTACTTTAAATAAGATTTAAAGGTACACTACATTCACTTTGTCAGGTAAAAGATACTTGATAAACCCTTGAGGTACTCTGCAGAGATAAGCGAAGTGTATAGTTTGGTACCATTTTTCTGAGAGTTTACTTTTTGAGGTAAAAAGTATTTAAAAGTGTTCTGGATAAAAATGACTGGTTGGGCCGAATACTTGAGTCTTGGCTTGTTTGGGGAAGGGATTCATAATCGCTGCTTTGCTTTCACATGGAGGAATTTCTTCTGAACCATGGATTGATTGTGGAATTCTGTCTATCGCTTTAGTGCACGCAGGTTTGTAAAATTATTTGCCTATGGTACTAATACCCAAGCAGAGAAGAACCGCGCTTTTATGCGTTGTGCAGGAATACATGCAAACGAGGAATTGTTCTCGTGTAAGATTTTTAGCCGTTCATGCCGGCACAAGACATGCGTTTTTCACGATGCTTGCCGAAAGGTGAGATAATTACAATACTCCAAAGTTTTATACGTCAGTAAAACATTAAATATACTCTGTTAATCGTATAAAAATTTTCATCCCATCATGAAACTTGAAACAGGACGTAAAGTACAAGTTTATCCAATTGCATTTGCATGGCATACATAGCTGAGAGTGAAAAGCTTCTACACATGATGAGAATTGCACAAGGGTTTGGTTGAAGCAAGCCCCAGAAAAGTCCCTCATAAGGAGTAGGTATAAGTTCCAAGCTTTGAAACAGCTTTTTGGTGAAGTGTGAAATCTGTTTTAGAGCTCTGGAGCAGTGCAGAGAAACACGTGCAGAATAATGGTATGGAATTGTACTCTTTTCTTATCACTGTGGTGTACTTCAGGGGTATATCTAGTATCTTTCACCTGATAGTCTTGTGGGGGGGGTGAAAGGAAGTCTGAAAATGACCTACAAATGCATCTCAAAAAATGTTAATATTGTTGGAGCTAATTAATTTTTTTTTCCCTAATTTAATTCAAAAAGTGGAACTTTTCTAGATTCATTACACAATGTTAAATATTTCAAGCCTATTTTTGTTTTAATCTTGATTATGGCTTACGTCAAAAATCCAGTATCAGCTAATTAACTCAAAACACCTGCAAAGGTTTCCTGAGCCTTTAATCTCTGTCTGATTCAGTACACACAACCACAATCATGAGGAAGATGAAAGTAAATTTACATTTGGAAATCAAGGTCCCAGAGTCTGGAGGAAGAGTGGAGAGGAACAGGATCCAAGTTGCTTGAAGTCCGGTGTGAAGTTTCCACAGTCAGTGATGATTTGGGGTGCCATGTCATCTGCTGACGAGCTTTATGCAGATGCAGATTTCCTTTTCCAGCAGGACTTGGTACCTGCCCACAGTGCCAAAACTACTAGTAACTGGTTTGCTGACCGTGGTAGTACTGTGCTTGATTGACCAGCCAACTCGCCTGACCTGAACCCCATAGAGAATCTGAGGGACACTAGACCCAACAATACAGACGAGCTGAAGACCACTATCAAAGCAAACTGGGCTTCCAGAACACCTCAGCAGTGCCACAGGCTGATTGCCTCAATGCCACGCCACATTGATGCAGTAACTCGTGCAAAAGGACCTCCGAACATGTATTGAGTGCATGAATAACATAATTTTCAGAAGGTTGACATTTCTGTATTATAAATTCTTTATTCTAATATTTTGAGATACTGGATTTTTGATTTGCATGATCTGTAAGCCATAATCATAGATATCAAAACAAAAAGTCTTGAAATATTTCACTTTGTGTAATGAATCTAGAATATATGAAAGTTCCACTTTTTTAATTAAATTACAAGGGGTGGGAAATGAACTTTTCCGTGATATTCTAATTTTTTGAGATACACCTGTAAATGTACGTCTATCCCATGCGTTTTATTCCTCAGGCATATCTCTGGATAAGGTCTTTGACTACAGTGAGTACTGGGAAGTGGCCCGTGGTCTTTACGCTCCATTTGACTGCACAGCCACTATGAAATCTGGGAACGCGGACGTCTACGAGAACGAGATCCCAGGAGGCCAGTACACCAACCTGCACTTTCAGGCTCACAGCATGGGCCTAGGCAACAAGTTCAAGGAGGTGAAGAAATCCTACACTGAGGCCAACAAACTGCTTGGAGACCTCATCAAGGTAAGTGGACCACATCCAAGGAAGACTTGTGTGTGGAAGAGTAGTACAGTGCATTCATTTCAATTGTGTTCACAAGCTGCAGTGTTTGATTGCTACAGTGCCAATCAGTGTCCTTTTGTGACCTGTGGCAAGAGTGTTGAAAGTGCCGTGTCGTCAGCAGCAGCTGTTTGATTTCTATGAGGACTTTGAAAGCATAGATATGCTGTAATTAAATAACGCAGTTTTCATACAGCATGCTCTCTATAGTTAAATACGACTTAATTATCACCTACTGCTCTGACAGACACCTCGTGCTGCTCTCTACAATTCACACGTATGTTCGCAAGATCACAAGAGTCCTGGACCCTATAGCTTCACTCTGCCTTCAAGTTTTAATTGCATGCTGACTGCACTGTCACTCTCCTCCTGCACTCCTTTCAGTTCTAATAAAAATAGAAAACAGCATAAATGTCACACAGGAGGGGTGTGATCCTGTCACTGGTTCCTTTGGAACAGAGCCGGGTCAAATTTGTCGCTTTAAGCAAACGACAGCACCTCAGCAAATTTTATCTATGTGCCCTTTATCCGTTCCCCGAGCAGTCTCTGATATCTGTGCATATTTGGTCTCACCTTGCTGCTTTTTATTTCCCACTGTGTAATTAATGCCTGTTGTTCTGTTCTCCTCTTCAGCCCAAGCAGAACGGGCCAACAAGTAGCATAGCATTTGTGTGCCACGCGAACACTGGTTTTCATTACCGCCTCTCCATTGTCTCCTTCACTCCATTTCATTTTACCTTGCCTTCATGCTATGTGCGATTTTTAAATGTAATCTTCTCCGAGTCATATCCTTTCAGCCGATTTCACAATGCTAAGGCAAAACGGAGAAGGAATGTATTGTAGTGGTTGGGGTGTTGGAGAGATTGAGGTGTAAGATAACTTCAGTCACTCATGTCTCTCTCCAGGTGACCCCGTCTTCGAAGATTGTGGGCGACCTGGCGCAGTTCATGGTGCAGAACTCCCTGACACGGGCCGAGGTGGAAGAGCGGGCCGATGAGCTCTCCTTCCCTCTCTCGGTGGTGGAGTTCCTGCAGGGCCACATTGGCATCCCTCATGGAGGCTTCCCTGAGCCATTCAGGTCTAAGGTAAGACCTTGTCATTCCACTTCCAGCTAGTATGAAGATCTACTTAAATGAATACTGCTTGTTTAAGACCAGGTCCATGTGAGGACCATGTGACCGGTCTGGAGGCCTTAGTAATGTTAAGTAATATTAAGAAACAATATATGTTGCTCAGCTCTGGCAGAGTGTACAGATGAGGAATAGAATGAGAATAACAGACTAAAGGACTAAAGCGCTGCTTCAGCCCTCTCTAGGTAGAGATGAATCAAGGGCTAAATCCCACCGAAATCCCACTGGGTAATGTCGAAAACCATTAATAAATGTGAAAATGTCAGACAAGTTTAAACTAAAAGTCAACTCAGAATTTCATTACAAAATAAACCTTGGAAGCTGTTGATCACATTTAATAGTTACAGTAATCCTATTAAGAAAGGCATGTAGTTATGAGTGAAGTAAATGTTTTACTTTGGTTGATTACTTCTCATGTAGTCCTTATACAGACATAAAACAGCAAAATGAAGCTGAAAATGAAACCTATCCTGGATAAAAAACACTTTTTTTTTTTTTTTTTTTTTTTTTTTTTTTTTTTTTTTTATAAATATAAATACGTCTAATCGGTCTACAGACTCCAACTCTGAACACATATCAGTAGTTTTGAGTAGGCCTTTTCAATCAATTTTCTTTGCTTAGAGAATGTGGCATGTTGTAATTTTTCTAGTTTGCTGTTCCTTGTGCCAGATAAGTGCCAGATAAGTTCTCTCAGTGGAGTTCATTATAATGTGAGCAGTTAGTCTCTTTAATCTGACCTTGGCACTGGATGTAAAGTGTTTTGGCAGATGGCAGGTGCTTTCTAGGAGTTTCAGATTATTACCCGTTTGTTCGTGTGCACAATTCCAAGCTGCTAGTTCAACTTGAAATTGGCTAGGAAATAAAGGCTACATGCTGTTGTAACAAAGTCCAACCACGTTCAAAATATATGGCAAGTAATACTACTTGATGGTTCTAAAGCCAGGCCATCTAAAGCTTTTAAGTGTGCAAATTAGACAAAAAAAAGATTATACTGGAAAAAGTGATTAGTACTGAACTTTAAATATTTAAGGACAAACTCGTGTGTGTGTATATTAGAGGTGTGATGTAATGCCACTGTCTGATCTGTACCTGTTTACTGCTCCAAATATCTGTATCTATATTTGGATTTGTACCGGTAGTGGGTGGGGTCTACACCAGATGCCCACTGGAAAACACTGAAACAAATTTATAATAAATAATACAGGGCGACTGGAGAAAATAGTAATTTTTCATCCACAAAACATAAATAACAAATGAAATTTTATTCAACTCCTAAACTTCCTCAACCTCAGCTACATCACTCAAGTTCCTGTTTTAAGCAGATTGTCTATTTAGTCTACCTGTAGTCACTGACTAAATTAGAAAGAACGGTTTATAAAGAATTATCTTTCAAAACAATGTCCTCCCAAATCAAGGAAATGTTTACATTTGATGACAAAATCCACCTAATAATATTTGAACTTCATTTTTTGGGTTTGTTACTATATTCCAAAAAGTTCAGAAAAGTTTGCTGGACACACCATCAGAATCTACTACAAAACTGAGACACAGTGCTGCTGCAAGTGAAACTGGGAACCATTATAATGCTCCCATTTCCAGGAAGATCATCTTTTAATAATGATCGCGAATGTCTTTTTAATAATGACCAGAAACATGCTCAGTGAATTTCTGAAGACCTCAGCAGAGAGATGCTGCTCTGTGTGTAGCCTGTTTTCTGCCTGGGCTTTATGGATGAACAATAAATAAATAAATAAAAGTATATTTTATTTATCTTTTGTGACTTAAGGTAGAAATAGTTTTTTGTTGCTCAGTAAGGCGGTGTTTAGGTTGGGCTACTCGAACAAACCACTTATAAAAAAAAATTCATCTCTGTATTTGTATGTGAATTTGTATCTATTCCCAATGTTGTATTTGTATTCAGATAATCCCCATTAAGGGTGAATGAATGAACTCTGTAAATGTATAGCTCTGAGAGCTCGGTCACGCCCGCATGAAAGTAAAAACCTTGCATCCCACAGCATCTCCAGTCACAACCAGGTGGTACGTGAACCTTTCTGTCAGACTTCCTAAAAATAAACAAACAAAAATAGTGCACTTCCTCTTCTTATCTCCATTTGTATCCATTTCGAACATAATCTGTTCACTCCATATTCATATTAGGTTACATCCCTAGTGTTTATGTACGTGTTCTGTAATTGGTTTTGGTTTAAGCGGTTCCACTTTATCCCTTAGAAAATTACAGGTTTATAGAGCGTTACTGCTGATTTATAAATTACTTAAAATATTAATCCCTTGAAGCATGCAGCGATGACATTTTAACGTAACACTTTTTCTAAAAAAATTATGTTTATTTTTTTTAAATCCTTAAAAAAAAAATGTAAATACTCCAAGTGCCTTATAATGGTGCTTAGATCCTTATCAGCCATGACAGTAATCCAGCATGGTACATGGTTTTATAATGAGCAGGGATATGTTTCAGTGTTTACAAGTCACCAAGGAATTAATTATAGTACTTCACCGGAGCTTTTTGGTGCATTATTTGAGTTTATAAAAATGCTTTCAGGGTGGTGTTACTACAGTAAATTACACAATCATTAGGACATTCATAAAGCTTTACGAGTAAGGCGGAACACAAGTTTATTTACGTTCTGTAGAGGCACTTTATCAAGTTAGGAAAATATGATGCTGTTCAGTGTGTGCCTGTCTGCTTCACATTCAAGAGTGAACCAGACAGGTCAAAATTACCCCCCCTTACATGACTTCATCTCTCCATCTCAGTCACTTTGTCTTTTTCCTCCCTTACTTTAAATAAAACTGTTCTGTTTATAGCAATCTCTAGCATTTTGCGCTTGTCAGCAAGAGGTGCTGAAAAAGCTCATCTTCCCCATGTGCCATTCATGCTCCAATTACAAGCAGCTTCTTCTGTGCAAGATCATTTGTTTCCCCAACAAATGTGTGTCCCTGTACTTTTGTGCATGGACTGTGCTGTATTTTACAGTAGATTGGCTGATTTATTGCACACACTGGTTGAAAATAAATAGGACATCTGCTTTGTGGATAAATGTGTTCCTTTGCATTGCCCCACATTCTCAGCATACAAATAAAATATTGTAAAATTTACCAGTGCTCAGCTTTTATCTCCGTGTTTGCGTATGGATTATGGATAAGTGTTTTATTTTAGCCCGCAGCATGTTTCAGGGCGTTTCCTCCACCATCGTGCAGTAAGGCATAAGCGAAATCCACATCAAATATTAAAACTTCTTTTACACTTGTAACAGCCACCACTCAAAGGATATCCTTAAGGAGTGCTATCCAGCTGAGTCGTCTAGCCCTTAAATGGAGGCAAATGGAGAGGAAAAGCGGGGAGGATTAATTGAGCTCGCTGTAATGACCGTATATAAATATTTGTATAGTTTTGTGCCAGGCTCTGGGGGATTATAAGCACTCAACACCAGACATATGTGCATGTGGGTCCTCTATGCATGAGTGGTTGGAAAGGAGAGCATACAGTCTCTTTCTAAGGGAGGCTTTAAACTACATTACAGAGAGATTCCTATGTTGCCGTTAATCCTTGTCGGATTCTGTGGAGTCGTGTAACAGATCGTGTCTGGTGCAGGTGTTGAAATCGCTGCCTCGTATAGAGGGTCGTCCAGGTGCTTCGCTCCCGCCGATGGACTTCATGGCTTTAGAGAAGCAGCTGCGTGAGGCACATGGTGAGGACATCACTCCAGAGGATGTGATGTCAGCAGCCATGTACCCCAAAGTGTTCCAGGAGTTCAAGGAGTTCACCAACACCTTCGGACCTGTCGACTGCCTCAACACCCGCCTCTTCCTGGATGGGCCAAAGATCGCAGAGGAGTTTGAGGTGCGGTTCTGTCTCATATTTACAATGCAATATTGCACGTCTTGCCGTACATATTGATGTTTAGTCTTTTTAATATTACATTCAGGTGGAGCTGGAGAGAGGGAAGACTCTCCATATTAAAGCTCTGGCAATGGGGGATCTGAACAAGGCTGGTCAAAGAGAGGTCTTCTTCGAGCTCAATGGTCAGCTGCGGTCTGTCCTGGTCAAAGACACCGTGGCCCTGAAGGTATAAGTAGCTGCTTTGCTGAATATTTTCTGGGAGACAAATCCTTGACTTCACACTGTAGTTAATTTTTTGTTGTGAGATTCATTTTTCATTTTACTTTGAAATCTCACTGTACTGGGAGGGATGTGTTACACCCTAAACTTTATTAGGAACACCCACACATTCATGCTGTTATCTAATCAGCCAATTCAACAAGGTGTTTCAAGGGGTTTAAAAAAATATAAAATTAAAATCTAGAGACGTGTGTGTGGGTGTGTGAGAAATTCCCCAGAGTTCATTAGTTTCTGAAATACTCAAACCAGCCCATCTGGCACCTACCACGATCAAAGTCGCAGAGATCACACTTCATTCCGATGTTTGATGTGATTATTAACTGAAGCTCTTGACCTGTATCTGCATGATTTTATGCATTGTGCTGCTGCTCCTGATTGGCTGATTAAACAACTGCATGAATGCGCAGGTGTTCCTAATAAATTGGACAGATTTCCAAGTGCTCAGGCCAGTCCAGTGAAACACTTTGCCGAGTTCCGCACCCAGACCACAGTCTGCCATTTGACAACCCCTGCTTCCTCCTTTATGTCTCCTTTTTTTTTTCTATTTTTATTTGGTGTCATGTCCTGTTAGTATAGGCGATAGTCTAACTTCCTCTCTGTGTGCTCCTGCAGGAGATGCATTTCCACCCAAAGGCTCTGAAGGACGTGCGAGGCCAGGTGGGAGCGCCCATGCCAGGGAAAGTGGTTGAGGTCAAGGTCAAGGAGGGCCAGAAGGTGGAGAAAGGCCAGCCTCTGTGCGTCCTCAGCGCTATGAAGATGGAGACGGTGGTGAACTCGCCGCTTTCCGGCACCGTGGCTAAAGTTTACATCAAAGTCGACAGCAACCTGGAAGGTGATGACCTCATTCTGGAGATCACAGAGTAAACCAAGCAACATCGCAAAAACATCCAGGATACAGCTTGGAAAATTGCTATCAGCTTCCGTATGGGGCTTTATACAAGCACAGAAACACACACGCGCGCACACACACACACACACACACACACCAAACGCACACACACATTTTGAAGATGTATGCACAGATTTTACAAACTGAGAGTGAGGGAGTTCAATATTTAGTCTTAAATGATCATAGTTATTGCCTAATGTATCTGGAAATTGGTGTTTGTGCACTGGATGCAGAAGAGTTCTTGTTTTTTGTGTCATCTGAATCTATTTTACATAATCACCTGTCATGTGTAATCACCAAAGCTAATGATCCATGAGCTGGAAACTAGTGTTACATTAACATTGAGTGTCTCTGTTAATGTTGATGTCATTATGTCTTAGAAAAATGTAGAAATAGGATTGTTGTGGTAAAGAGATGTTTCATTAAGAGAAAGATCATGCAATAAATGAAAAGTGTGTAATTATGAAATTATAACTCAAATCTGCACAAAATTAAATCAAAAGAAATATACAGTAAATAGCATCTAATTTCTTGTACCGTATCCTTTTGGGTGTTGCCTTTATTCCTGATTAAACCAAAAGAGAAATGAAAGTGCCCATGTAAACCTGCACCTTTCTGCCTTTTTCTGTTCAGTTGAGCTTATTTCAGACTTTTTATTGTTAGCTAATACACTTCCAATCATTTAACAAAATATTAATTTTTAACTTGAAATAATGTCATGGTGAATATGATGTACAGTATATGTTAGCACTGAGAGCTCTGCTGCGATTTACCCAGAATGCATTAGTCAGCGCTAAAGTAGTGTCTGGCTGGCCTCTGATGAATTCTGCCATTCTTGGCTGAGTTTCAATCATCACAATGAGCATTGATGATATGAGGTCCCATGAAACCCTGGAGTCTCAGAGCTCATGCAGAATGCAAAGTTAGCAGGAACCTCGTTCCCTAGCACTGGTTTCGAATTATCGTTCCAATTTGCCCCTGAATGTGAATATCATACCAGTCCTGTTACATTCCTCCTGGGATCAGGCGCACCATGTTTTGGCCTGCAGAGCTGTGTTCCCTAGCTTTCTTTCCTTTTCTGTCGCTCACTATAGCACTGCCACTGGAGGTTTCTCATTTGAAGTGTTGGTTGTTTTTTTTTTTTTTTTTTTTTTTTTTTTTTTTTTTTTTTTTGTAGCTGGGAATCAAATGCGAGGCTTGCAAGAGTAGTCTATGGAGAGCACTTAACACCGTGCGTTCATACACTTGAATAGTGGCAAATTTGTAATCCGTTAGGCAACACCTGGAGTGCCTCGGTTTCGGCTGTGGAGTACTGTTAAATTGGTGACTAACATTTAATCACTATTGCTGTCTTTTAACCTTTTAACATTAACATCTCAACACAGTTGAAGAGGTCTGGTGTAACCATGTCGACCATGCTAATTGTAATCTAAAGACACAACTAAAACGCATGCTACAACTGTAAATTGATGCTATTGTAGAATTGAACTTGTTGTCCCACCATGCACTAGTGAAAAATAAACTGGAATGGCTGCTAAATAAGTTTTTTCACCCTGATGTCCCTCCAAAGCATCTGTAGTGTATGTGCAATGCTCACAGAGAAGAATTTCACATGTTTCCCCGTGCTGAGAAATCAACATCAAAACCCATTTGCTGGAACTCATAACTGGAGTCTAAGAGCAGTTGTTAAATTCTATCAAACAGCTTTAAGAGTGCAACCATTACACCAGCAATAAAGGTGCAATTATGAGACAGATGAGAAGTCTTACCAAAGCAGTTCTTGTGCAGATTTATATCGCTTTCAAACACATTGGCAATACAATAGGAAGCAGTTCTGTTTACTTTTAATTTCCTGAAGATTTGCAGTATCCGTGAGCAATCTTGTGGATAGTGATGACTAACTGTAACTGCAAAATTTCCACACTATAGAACGTAAGCCACTACTGAGTCCACTTGTTTTACTTGTCTTATTAGAGCATTATTATTATTATTATTTTTAAACTGTTTTGTCAGAAGTTTGGGTTATGTTTTGTGGCAGAGCTCCAGATACTGTCTGTATGTAGTTCCACACGTTCTCCCCATATTCACATGGGTTTACATATTCACTGGTTTCCTCTCACCTCCCAAAATCCTGCTTCAGGTGGTCTTGACTGTGCTAAATTACCCTTAGGTGTGAATCTGTGAGTGCACTGTGTCCTGCATTGAACTCACCTCGCATTAAGAGTGTATACCCACCTCACACCAGGTTTCCCAGGATAGGCTCTGGATCCACCATGACCCTGACCAGGATGAAGCACTTCCTGATATCTGAAAAAGATTTCAACCAATGAATAGCTTAAGTAACATATTAGTTTGAACTTAAGAATAATAGTTTAAAAGAAAGTGATTTACTGCCCCAACAGCTACCCTTAGACTTCCATCGTTGGTGGTTAGGTTGAACTCTGTTTTCTCAGTAGAGAGAAATGTATCGGGATGTGTTGTCTGTATGTGCTGCAGTCCATTTAAAAGGAAAGGGTGTACAACTGCTCGTTTATGTAGTTATCCAGCCGACGTCTTTCCACTCAACTTTCCAGTTTTGGTATAGCCTCAGAATCACCCTGACGGGCGTGAAACCCGATGTGGTCCTTCTGCTGTTGTAGCTGAAGATTCATGTGAAGGTTCGATATGTTGTGCGTTCTGAGATCACCACAGTTGTAAAGTGTAGTTCTTTGAGTTACTGTGGACTTCCTGTCAGCTTGAACCAGTCTGGCTATTCTCCTCTGACCTGTTTATTGTGAACATTAACAGAAGCTCTTAACCTGTATCTGCATTTTATGCACTGTGCTGCTGTCACGTGACTGGCCAATTGGATATAGTAACTTCATGAATCAGCAGGGGTCCAGTGAGTGTATGTGGTAGATACAGATTGGGGTGAGAATTTCTGTCACTAGCTCATCCTTAAACCTGTTTACTAATCATACTGACATGTCTACTGAACATTGTACAGTGTTCTCTCTCTCTCTCTCTCTCTCTCTCTCTCTCTCTCTCTATATATATATATATATATATATATATATATATATATATATATATATATAAATATATATAATAATAATATAAAAATATAACATTACAGTATGCATACTATATTCCTGAGGTGAAGAAAGGCTCCTTTATACATTTGTGAAAATCTCAAAAATGTCATGACTGATCACTTGTAATTGGTCCTCATTGTGTCATTAACTTATGTTTTTCTTAAAAAGGTTTAAGGCACCCAAAAGAAATACGATGTTTTACTTGCTGTAATGAGTTTTACTAAGCAACTAGTGTTTACTTCCTGGTTTATGAGGGTTTTAACAAATGTAACACACGTGTTTCAAAATTCCTACACTTGTTTCAAGTTGAAATTAATTTTGCTAGATATGTATACATTAATAAATGGGATCATGCTGGACAGAATTGGAACTAATCTTACAGGCTTGTCGGGAATGATGGATTTAATAGTGTTTATCTCAATGTACATTTATTTCCCTTCCATATGTTGTGTTGATGATTTGTTAGAGTTTATGCAAATACTAATTCACCATATCCTTTTGGTCTATCTTGTGTGGGGGGGATTGATATAAAATAAAAAGACTGATGGACTGACTGCTTGCTTCCTGTTACTTGGATTTAAATGCCTACAGTGGGGTCCATGCTTCTATTCTATTCTAGTTCAAATGCATCTATTCTGCATTTACATGAATTTCAGAATTTTTTAGTATTTGGTATTTCCCTCATTTGTTTAAATGAGTGTGCACTTAAGCTGGTATGGACTCGTTACAAATTCCAGATGCAGTTAGCTTAAATCCTTGTTATTTGATCCTGTAATTTGACATAAGGGATAAGACCCAAATGGTTGTTAACATAGGAATAGTGCAGAATAATGAATAGTCAAGATATGGATTCAAGATGTTGTTTTAAAGCTTATTGTTTTAAAATTCTAAAACCTTGTTTGTTTATTTCAGTGTGGTCTCAGACTTGGACCCCGCTGTATATAAATGGTATGAATAGTATAATTAGATATGAATATTTGATGCAACATGGATGGGAACAAGAGGGGGGAAAACATTGTAAAAGGAAACGCAATAAGTGGGTTTTTATTACTGCCTCAATGATCAGTGGCCTTGTGGTCACATGATCTATAATGGCTGAGGGAGTTTATTGATCAACTGTCAACTTGGCAGCTCTTTAACCGTGGAAAAGTGAAAGCATATATGGGGGGGGAGAGAGAGATCTGGAAATGAATCACCAATCAAAGAATATTAGCATGGGTAACATCAAAATGCAATGTGTGTGTGAATCAGAACGAGCCACTTCTGCTCAATTAGATGTTCTTTATGATTGCCAGAAATGACTGAAATGATGCGTCCACAAGCGCAGTATGACAGGCAGCGTGGGGTTTAGTTAGAAATGATGGATGGCTCCTCCTGTCATGGAATACCTGTGGGGGTAGGTCTGTAGAATCGATCTGGAAAACGAATGCAGGCTTGATCTGAAGATCCTTTTTATTTTATTTATTTATTTTGTTTTATTTTAATCTTTTGTTGCACAGAAGCTCGACAGCAAATACAGAATATATTAAGAAAGCGCTGCACTTTGGACATATGAAAGGTCATTTTAGAGTTGTTTGCATTGATTTGTTTTCTCTCTTAATTAAATATCGGTTTTGTTTGGAAAGGTAGTAAGCCGAGATTAAAAATGTAAACATTGTGAGTAAAATGATGGGAAGAAAGCAGATGGTGGGTAAATTCAATGATCTTACCAGACACAGGCCCAAAGTGGAGTGTCATTTAATTAGAAATAAATCTTCTTTAATATCATTTTAATCAAGAAACCATGCATTTGACCATAATTAAATGAGTAGCAGGTACAATTTCTAGCAAAAACTCAATGTGATTCACTAGCACCCATGCTAATAGAATTAACCCTCCTATTATGGGGGGGGAGTTGTATCCATTATGTTATGGGTCAGGATGACTTCCACAGTTTAAATACAAACAAAAAAACAGCAAAGAACAAAAACAGTAAACCTTTATTATTGCTTGTCTGAGACAAGCCATAAGATGAAATATTTGCATACAAGATCATGACCCTAAATGAGGAAAGTCCAAAAATTTCAAAGAGAAAGAGAGATTAACCAGTATTTCAGACACCTCAAATGTGGAAATGGGTCAAATTGACCCATAACATAATAGGAGGGTTAATGTCATTCTAATGATTTACTGGTTTTATATACAGTGGGGGAAGTAAGTATTGAATGAGTCAACATTTTTTTTTCAATAAATATATTCCCAATGAGGCTATTCACATGAAATTTTCACCAGATTTTGGTATTAACTCAAGAAATCCAGAAATATAAAGAAATCCAAACATTAAATCCATAAATAGTTGAGTGTAATACTCAATACTGGAGTGCTGCCTCCAAGTGTTTCTGGATCTCTTTCCGAGTGGTCCTTGGCTCTTGGGCTACTCTTCTGACTATTCTTCTGACTCCCTGGTCAGAAATCTTGCAAGGAGCTCCTGTACATGGCCGGTTGATGATGGAGTGATGTTGCTTCCACTTGCGGATAATGGCCAAAATGATGCTTACTGGAGGATTCAGAAGTATCTGATGCCATCAATATGTTTTGCAACAATAAGGTTGTGAAGGTCTTGGGAGAGCTCTTTGCTTTTACCCATCATGAGATGTTTCTTGTGTGACACGAATAGCCTTTTTATAGACCATCAATTTACTAACCCAGCTGATATTAATTTGCACTGATATGAGGTCTAATTACTTTCTAACTACTTACTGATTTCAGCTGATTCTTTGCCTTGCCTTGGAGAACTGCTTTTTCTTAGCGTGTTCAATACTTTTTTCCTGTGTCATTCCACTTTATTACACATAACTTTATGGACTTTAATGTTGTGAATTCTTTATATTTCCAGATTTCGTGAGTTAATACTGATGTCTGGTGAAAACTTCATGTGAATAGCCTCATTGGAAATATATTTACCGAAAAAAATGTCGACTCGTTCAATACTTATTATCCCCTACTGTGTATGTATGTGTATATACATACATACATACACACACAGACATTATAATTTTGGTAACAGCACTGTACTTTCCAAGTGACCATACTAGTCAATATAATTGTAAATGAAGAACAAAAGAAGTCTGGGAGGCCTTTTCTTCTTCCCAGGAAATTCAAAAGATGAAACTTCCTGTTGAACATGTTAACTTTAGAGTAGAGGTTGACCGATTGATCGGGTTTTGGAGATTAATTGGTACCGATAACAGATTGCTGGAACTATCAGTTATTGGCAAAAATCTTTTACATCATTATATTACTTCATCAATGCTGAAAGGTATATACAGGTTTTAGAGCAATATGTTTCTATCCAGAGTCCATCCAAATCATTGAATTCTGTTTTTAATTTACATTTTACACAGCATCCCAACTTTTTTGCAATTAGGGTTGTGTGTGTGTGTGTGTGTGTGTGTGTATATATATATATATATATATATATATATATATATATATATATATATATATATATATATATACACACACACACACACACACACACACACACACACACAGTGTATTATTTATATGCAATTCAATGTACACTAAACACAATTTGCAATATTTAAATAATACAGTGCAGTATACAATATCATAAATTGCATATTAAGTCAATTAAGAGCAAGAAGAGATAAAACCCATCAATTAGACAAAGGTCAGAAAAAAAGAATCCCCTTGATGTTCTGTCCCCCCACATCTGAAATGATGGCTACGCCCCTGTTTGTCAGTCATATCAGCAGACGCTCACATCAATGCTCCTCACGCGAGTGTGTCACTACAGATCATGTATAATGATCCTCTCCTGCTGTCATCTTCCAACGCCATCCGTTCTTCATTATCCATTCTCTTTCCTCTCCTCTTCTCTCTTTTACTCCCCCCACCTACCCTGAATCACTGTATCTCTGCGGGCTGCCATCTTCCAGCTCTCATTAAGTATTCAAGGATGCTTAGAATGCCTCGGCAGCACCTGTAGCTACAATGATGAATTAGATATGAATATTCAGAGTGTAACCCTGCCACTGTCCAATGACCCTAATGTCAGTTATTAAAATATTTATGACCCCCAAGTAAGCTGAGCTGCACTTTCAAAGCGGCATGAGCCCCTCCTGGATAAAATCGATGAGTTTAAACAAAGCCACGATCAATAACAGCACGATCTGCAGCAATTCCCTTATCCTAAAACGCTTTTTAAAAGGTCTTAACTCAGTTGCTATTACGCTTTGCTTTTGTGGATTGTATTTGACTCGATTATCTGAAATGCTACATTATGCTTGTTGTTTGTGTCTCCTTGTTCTTGTCCTTGCTCAGGATCTGAACAAAAAAAATAAAGTACAATCCACTTTATGGGTGTGAGTGTATGAAAACTTGTTTCTGCCATATACAGTGCATCAGGAAAGTATTCACAGCATTTCATTTTTCCCACATTTTGTTATGTTACAGCCTTATTCCAAAATGGATTAAATTAATTATTTTCCTCAAAATTCTACAAACAATTCCCCATAATGACAACGTGAAAGAAGTTTGTTTGAAATCTTTGCAAATTTATTTAAAATGAAAAAAAAAAAAAGCACATTTATGAAAAAAACACAATTATGAGATACAAAAAGCTGCAATTGAGGGAAAGCTGCATACAATCCCCTCTGAAAATATTGGAACAGCAAGGCCAATTCTATTGTTTTGGCTATACACTGAAGACATTTTGGGTTTCAAAAGATGACTGAGACAATAGATCAGAATTTCAGCTTTCATTTCCTGATATTTAAAGCTATAATGTGTTAAACAACTAAGAACAGTGCATCATTCATTTGATCCCACTCATTTTTCACATGATTAAAATTACTGGAACATGTGACTGTCAGGTGTTTTTTGTTGCCCAGGTGTGCCCTGTTAGCTTGACTGTTTAAACAATGAATAGCTCTGAATGTCTTCTCTTGGTTTGAGCCCTAGGTTTTGCCTATGAAGACTGTATTTGTTGTTAAAAAGGATAAAGCAACAAGAAGACCAGAGAGCTGTCTATGGGAGAAAAGCAAGCCATTTTGAAGCTGAGAAAAGAAGGAAATCTATCAGAGCCATTGTACAGTCACTGGGCGTAGCCAATGCTTTCCGCCATTCCAATATTTTCAGAGAGAAAACTGTATATTCCTATTGTTTTGGTTTTGTTTATTGGAAATGGAAGCACCAAGTCACAATTGTGTAATATTAACAAGCAATTGCAGGATTCAAAATTTGTAGTTGTAAGATATAAAGTAGCAATTGTGTAAAATCAGCCTGCATGTGCCACATAATTGTATGAAAACTCGCAGTTATGAGACAACTGAACGATCTTTTGCATATATTTAATATATTGTGAGACATAAAGTCGCATTTGTGTTATAACTCATTGTTAGAAAAAAAATCAGTAGCCTGAAAAAGTCACAATTGAATTTGTGAGAAAAAAAGTTGCAATTATAAAATATTAACTCATGGCTGCAAGATACTTTAAAAGTCCCAATTGTGATATTAACTCACAATTGCGATATAGTAACTTAGCAATTACGATAAATAACAATTATAAGATATAATCTCGCATTTCCAGGACAATCACTCACAATTATGAGATACAAAAAGTCACAATTGACTTGAAACTGCATGATAAAAAGTCACAATTGTAAGATAAATCTGCATAATAATTTCTTTTATATGGCAGAAACAGGCTGTCATATGTGAGTGAAATTTGATTGTGTATGTGTTTGTTTTTGTGTGAACCCGCATGCATGCACAAGATAATGTGTTAATGCTTTTTTCCTCCCTCTCTTGCCCTCAGGGACAGCTGGCTGCACTATTCAGTCATCCATGGCTGTTCTGGTGGCGAGACAGACCTACTCTCCTCCTGTGCTCTATTTTTTTGTGGTTTGTCATTATTACATGCTTGGCTCGTGTTACTGTGGTACAGCTCTGGTCAGTGGGCCATAGGGTTTTGCTAAAAAAGAGTAGGGAGAGACTAGGCAGAGCATTGGTGAACTGCTGCGGGAAGGCTGAAGGACCTGCACTATATCAATGGAGGACAGATACCTAATTTGCTTGATTTGTGTGCTTTCAATATGCACCCATTTGCTTAATTTTCATTTGTGACGGCCAATTTATGAGCTTTGTTTTCATGCTTTCACATGCAAGCAGCTCTCTATGTGCACAGGTGCTCTGATGGAAAAGGTCATGCTGTGCATTAACACTCTGGCTGAGGGCTGTGTGAAGACGAGTGGTGTGGGTGGTGGTGTTTTTATTTATTTTTTGGATATAACACGTTTGATTGCTCTGAGGTCGCTGTTCTCCAATTCTTTGCATGGCCAGTCTTTTCTTACAGTACATATGCAAGTACTGAATTTTGAACCCAAGCAGTCAGGGGCAGGATGAGATTTTCACTTTAGCAACATTTTCAATGTAATTGTAATTTGTTTGATTCCCATCTTCATATCATATGTATTACAACAAAATCATTGTTGTCTGGTGAACCCTCATCATTAAGATTCACAGCATGCTCTACTCCAACATTTAATTAGTCATTTGCCATAAGATCTGCTGGAGTGCTAAGGGGGTGGTCTTTCCAGACCTGCTCTCGAACATGAAGTGTTTGGGATAAGTAAGTATTAGAGATAATTAAGTCTTACAGAATAATACATCATCCTCATAATCACAACACACAATGCACCTCTGTTTTCTTCACGCTGTTGTTGACGAGCTCAAAATTACAAAATTGACCTTCAAATATTTACAGCGGTGGAAAGAGTACAAAACACAGTGTGAAAAGTATTGCTATTGTAGTAATAATTCATTTGAGTAAAAATAAACAAGAAAATAAGTCAACTGGTGAAAAATGACTTTAGTAATTAATGTTCTATACATGAGCAACACATTCTTGAAGAATTATGTGAACTAACCAAGTGAGCTTTGCTGAAGTGAACACCACCTCCATTATCAATAACATATAAAGAAAGGTAATATCAGCTGGCTGGCTAACTTAAGCCAGCTTCACACTTTATGATTTTGGCCACGATTTGGTCGTCTGTGACAAACTTTGAGAATCCTAAAAGATTCCTATAATCCTAGGCCAAAATCTTTAGTCTTTGATAGCTAGTTTGACGTGTTCCCCGACAGCCGATTAACGGCCGTTGCGATCAAATTTTCCCTCTGATTAAATTCTGGCAGTGTCAGAAGGTTTGAACCACAGACCATACGTTTTTCGTGTCTTGTCTGTCGTACAGTCTGACTTTAATGACAGCTGAGATCCTACAGTGTGACATGGCTGACAGCAGGGACCATGCTCGTACAGTCTGACAAGCAACAGTTGCAAAGGACTATTAAAAATTGCAGTGTGCATCCGGCTTAATATATTTTTAATACTGTAGATTGCTTGGTTTGTTAGCTAAACTGAGCTAGTTAGCTTGTATTAATTCATACATGTTTCTAGCTACATAATTAAACTATCTAGCACATATGCCCTTTATGCATTATCCTGAGTGTTACCTACAGATTTTAGCAACAGTTAGGGATGCATTGTCCTTAACCATTACAGGACAATAAGCATACCTAATAATCTCTCTCTCTTTCTTTCTCTCTCTCTCTTTCTCTCTCTCGTGCTACACATGCTACTCCTGAGATACCAGTGATCCTGACCTCTTCTGCTCTCCTGACTTGCCTGATCCATCCTGATGCCCTACTTCTGGTTGGAGTTCTCATCAATTGGAAATCAGTCGCTGTTGAGGATGACCCCACACGGTGCAGCCTAAATATCATTGAGATTGCTGAGGATGATACCACTTAAAAACCATGAAGATGTTTTTGGACCACACTTCATATGAACAGTTAGGCTATGATGGATTACAACTGCTATTATAGGTTTAGGACTGCAATTACCACAAACAGTTTTGCACTCAAATCTCCATCAGTAAACAGTGGAGAAGTTCAACAAAACAGACTATATGTGAAAAGTGTAATGAATTTCCTGGTTACACAGTTGCACTTTTTGACCATGTAGTACACAGTTATAGAGGGGATTTATTTATAATTGCACTATCCAGTGTCACACAGGTGAGTATGGGTTCCCTTTTGAGTTTGGTTCCTCTCAAGGTTTTTCTTCATATCGTCTTCATGAAGACGAGGAGTTTTTCCTCGTCACTGTCGCCTCTGGCTTGCTTATTAGGGATAAATTCAAACATTTCAAATATATCCTGAATTTATATATTTCTGTGAAGCTGCTTTGTGACAATGTCCACTGTTAAAAGTGATATAAAATTAATTTGAATTTAACTGAATTGAAGATATATTTAACACAACAAGAAATAGCTACTGAATATCGAAGTGACATTTTAGGATTAATACCAAGCTTTTATAGTGGAAAACATAAAAAAAAAATCTCGCTTGCTAGTCTAGCTCACTCAGCTAGCTAATGATTTACCTGTACATGTTTCTGCAGGATCGAAGTTGAGTTGTGAAATGCTGATATCATTATCACACTCTTTCCTTTGGAGCATTTAAAAATGTACATAGATTATAAATTGGGCTGGGCTGCTCATCTGTCTCCACTGTCTCAGAGATTACTGCTGCTGACATTTGGGAAACTGCTTTATTTTGATTACTGTAGGTCTCAAAACTGAATTCTTTAAAATGTGCACATGCTGTCTTTTAATTGCATTACAGCGTTCCGGTGTTAAATGCATTATGGGTTTTTTTAGTAATGGTAAATATATATAGCAAAGTTTAATGTTTTATTTAAGTGAAAAGGAGAGGAAAGAGAGAGCATAGCCATCCCGTCCACCCAGAGAGCAAGGCCAATATTGCTCCCTTGGCTCCCAGCTCACAGATGGCTGTGGAATCATTGGGACTTGAAATTTCCCAACAAAGAGGAAATGCTTTCCTGTCACACCACTTGGGAGTATATATTTTTTTAACCTACATCTGCCTAACTTGGTTCAAAATGGCTAGTTACATATATAACTGTAGTTCTCTGAACCCAGATAAATGCCAGGGTTTGGAAACATTTGGAATACAGTGAGAAATTTCCATGGAAAGAGGGCTCTATGATAGTGGTACCTCATGCAAATACTTATAGGTTATAGGTTACTTTGTGGTTTTCGTGTATTTAGACAGGAAGGTATCCAGGTGACTGCACTTGGGAGGTATCCAGAATTGATAGAACTTTGAATTGGAATGCCTAACGTTAGAAGGCAAACATTGCAAAGCATCTTTGTTTTGGGGTGATGAGGATGTACAATAGCCACACACAGGCCTGTCACTGCATGGCATGAATTACATCTGATAAGCTATTATTTGAAAAGGAAGAGTCTTTTGGAACCAGTTCAGCCTGATTAAATCTAGAATTAGATGGAAACCACCATCCTTCCTCTGAACAAGGATGCATGTTGAGTAGAACCTTTTGCTGTAAACTGTGGGCTCTACCTTTTTAACTGCACTGCTGTCTGGAAATAAACTAACTGATCTTGTCAGAGCAACAACTGTCTTGAGGTCTGATGTGGATGAGATCCAGAGGCCTGAGAAGGTTGGGTTGCTAGTGGCAGAACTGGAGGTTGTATCCCTGCAACACTGGCATCAGGACCAACTAGTCTTGTCCTGTCCCTGTCCAATGTTTTCATTTGTAGCGTCAGCCCTGCCAACCACTGGCCTTCATGGGGACGTTCTTCTAGCTCTGTACAGGCCCAGCTTCACAAGATGGAGGGACGCCCATGTGCCTGCTAGGGGCCTTAAAGAAAGACTCTCCCTGCCTAAGAGTCTCCTTGCAAGTCAAGCAGACCCTTTGGGGGCACGGAAAGGGGTTACAGGGATCTAAAACTTCCACTTGAACAGTCTTGGTTTCATCATTCTGATCCTTGCAACTGAAGCACACAGGGCAAATTTGACAGAGCAGATCTTTCAGAATGGTTTGTGCTGACCACACTTAAACCAACTTGACCAAGAATTGGCTCATATCTTGGCCTAGGGCCTAGGTTTCCCACTGTTACAAGAAAGGTGTTCATCAGCTTTATCACAGCATTTACAGTCAGCTCATTTGGCTGACGCTTTTATCCAAAGCGACTTACAATTGAGACAGGCTAAAACTGAGCAGATGAGGGCCTTGCTCAAGGGCCCAACAGTGCCAGCGTGGCGATGCTGGAATTTGAATCCACAACTTTCTGATCAGTAGCCCAAAGCCACTGAGTAACCACTGCCCACAGCAGTAAAACAGCTAACATTTTGCCTTTGTATGCTACACACAATGCAATATCACGAGTGCTCACTAGAACGTTAATAGTGTGTCTGCATTTAGCACTTGGACAGCACAAATCTGGACATAGTGCTTTGTTAACTGGTGTTATTCTCTGCCCTCTGAGTCAGGACCAGATCTGTTGTTCGTTTATCCTCAGTAGTGGTATAGTATTTGACGTCCAGCAGCTCAATACAATTGATTACTTTTACTGTACAACCAAGCTGTGATAGAGCGGGAAGCATGATCTGCACTGGCATCAGCCCATTATATTTTGCATGCATTGTTCAGAGGTTGCAGGTGCCTAAAAATAGACCGCACAGGGAGTTAATCATGATTAATATCTGTGAGGTCTATTTTTTGTGTGAAAATGACTAATTTCCTTGCACTGTATCACAGGGAAACGTGCAGCAGAGCCTCAGCGTGGAGAAGGACAGAGCGGGATTGTGTCTGTCTTTGGTCACCCACAGCAACAGGAGCTTTTGTATTTCAGCCACGTACTTGACAGTCCCACATTACAATGACTCATGAGATTTAAATGAAAATCCTGTTCAGGATGAATGAAGTGATTAGAGTTACAAGCTGCTGCTCTGCATCCTTTACACATGGCTTTATAATAATGTGCTTTTGTGGAGGAGGGGAGAGGTATACACCCTCTGTATCGTTAATAAATCCTCATTAATCTGGCTGGATAAGAGCGTGTGTGTGTGTCAGTGGGTATTACATTTTTGCACTATACCTTTGTGTATGAATAGAAAAACATTTAAAATCACTGGTTTTAGCCCTTTTTGTTTTCCATTTTGCCATGACCACAAAAAGACAACCCAGACTTGAGAAAACAAGTAGCACAGCAGCTCCTCCAGCTGGTTATTTGCCAGCTACACTCTAACAAAAGATTTTTTAAGCCTTCCACAATCACCTACAAGTTTTGTCATGCAAATATGGAGTTGCTGGGCTAATTAGGTGCTGCCATCTTGGATAGGTCACCCTATTGACTACATTTACATGTACATCAAATCCCCTTTAAGTTCTATATTCTGGTTGCAGCCATATTCCGTATACAATGTTTATATGGGTACAGGCAGTGGAATATTCATGGACTACGTTTACATGGACAGCAATAATCTAATTATTGACCTTATTCTGAGTAAGACAATATTCTGATTAAGGTGTTTACATTAGTCGCTTCCTTTCACGTTCCTGTTTTACATAGATCGATTAACGTTACACGTCATTACGTCCCCATGCCACGCCGGCCGATGTTCCCTCCAGAATTTCACGTATTGACATACAGTTCATCTTCGTTATGGTACCATATACAGTTTTGAGTGTTTAATTTTTAACTTTACAAAAGCTTCAAGTGCAGTTAATTATTTGTCATGCTATTCACGCAAATAGATGATTGCTTGAATCCGTGGGCTGCGTCTGAACCCACATACTTGTATTTCACCTACTATATAGTGAGTAAATATGTGGTTTAGGATGTAGCTGTGCTCTCTTGTTTGCCATCAAACGGTTGAGCACTGCCGTGTGTGATCGTGTCCTGTCACAAAATGCAGTGAAAACTCCCACATGACATTAATAGTGTGATTAAGGTGTGTACATATCTGTAATGCACATCAATAATGCAACTAAAATAGGAATGCTCCACATCTTAATTCGATTGCGTTTACTTCAAGTATGACTTTAGTCAGATCAAGGTCATCAAAAATCGCTGTTTACATGCTAGTTTCTTAATCAGAGTACGGTCTTAATCAGGTTAATATCGGATTATGGTTGTCCATGTAAACGTACTGATGGATACATGATTGCTGTAAGTCTATTTGCTCGAATTTCCATTCCTAAAAACCTAGCCTACAGCTAAGCATCTGTTAGCACCCACAATTCCTTGCAAGTTGAGCATAAACATAATCAAATTTGATACGTTGTCATTTTATGAATCTTGTTTTTTTTTTCTGATTCTTGACACATGATCTAAAATATAACCATTTTTTAATGATCTCTACTCTGATACTTTCTTAAGCTATTCTATAGTCATCTTTAATAAGAGTACAGTTAATTTAAATGTGTTCATTGAGGTAAATCACTTGCCTAAGACTGGCAGAAATAATCTCTGTACAATCTTTGTACATTTCTGTACAAGTGTTTACTTAACATAGACACCAATTTGATAGCAGTTGTTAGACAATAAGCTGAGCCAAAATATTAACAGTAAGATTTGTGTCGCCTGTAACAAAATAAAAGCTTTGAAATCTAATTTACTTTCACATTTATTAATTTTGGCAGACGCTTTTATCCAAAGCGATTTACAAATGAGGAAATAGAAGCAAAGTGATGCATCAAGTGCTACCAAACAAAATTGATAACTGAGCTCTAGAAAAGCAAAGTGCACAGAGTAGAGGTGTAAGTGCCAGTTTTATTTCTTTTTTATTTTTATTTATTTATTTATTTTAAAGGATAATGTGGGGTTGGCGTTTTAGATGTTAGTTAAGTGTTCCCGGAAGAGGTTGGTCTTAAATATAAAGCTAGTGACAGCGGAATTTAATCAGGCTCGCCACAGACTTCTAATTGACTTTCGATTGAACGTAGCCCCTCCCAATATGGCGGACGTGTTGACGTATTACTGTAGCTAAATGTAGAAATGTCGAGTGGATTACGCGATAATAAAAGTCAAACATTAGAACATCTTTTGTTTCAAGCAAAAAAAAAAAAAAAAAAGAAGAAGAAAAAGGCGCACAATCCACATAAATACGGTTTCAATAAAGGTAAATATTAATATTGAGTGTTATAAATAGTCGGGTCAATCTTGTGCGTTTTAGTTTATTGGTTAAACGTCAGTGTCATTTGTATTAAAATTGCTGGCTTCACAACAAAGTGTTAATCACTTACCCTGTTATAACGAAACTGACCGGGAACACTGCCATTTCACCCCAATTACAGGTAATGCGAGAATGAAAATATTTTTTCATAGTTTTCCCACTCCTTTCAATAATACAGTGAGAAATATATAATCTATATCTGAATGGATATCACGTTGGTTTACTAGCTAGCTTTACTTTATCATTCTGTCTCCAGCTAGCTAACCAGCCTAGCCAAGTGTCGCTACTTCTGCATATTACAAGCGACAAGATTGTATTAAATAAGATTGCAGAATGATGTATCGGTTCTTTTTAATGAGTAATTAAAATATGTGTAACTGTGATTATATAAACCAGCTTTAGTATGAAATTAACACAGATGGTGTAGATTGACTGAGCTAGTTGCTAAACTCCTTTTATTCTTTCCAAGTCTGTGAAAACATATTCTGGAGATGACATTTTCAATATAATCGGTTTATTTTAAGAGTGGAATAATTTTCTTGCAACACTGAGAATCACGTGCTGTTCTAAATAACTCAGTTGTTTATGATAACGTGTACTAAGACACTAGACTCTCTGCGCATGCGCAATGTTAAGAACGCTGCAGAAGGGTTTAAATCATTTCAGCAGATGTTAAATATTGTAGTTATGAAACGGAAACCTCAGAATCGAATATTAAAGGGTATACACACTCTCACAGAGCACTTTATTAGGAACACTATACTAATATTGGGTAGGGTCTCCCTTTGCTCTCAAAACAGCCTCAATTCTTCGTGGTATGGATTTAACAAGATGTTGGAAACACTCCTTTGAGGTTCTGGTCCATGTAGACATGATTCCATCAGGCAATTGCTGCAGATTTCATGATGTGAATGTCCTGTTCTACCACACCCTAAAGATGTTCTACTGGTTCAAGGTTCTTTATTTGTCACATACATATTACATGTGTGCGATGTAATGTAGTAAAATGTTTTTCCTTAGTTACTCGTCCCACAGTGTAATAACGAGCAGACCAACAATGACTGAGGATATACACGCATGATAAAACAGAATGTAGTAAAATAAAATACAGTAGATGTAATAAAATTTTATAGGCTGTAGAATAAAATACAATAGACTAGAATAAAAAATATATAATGGACTGAAGGGAATATGATGTGTGGGAGCAGATATACTGTGTTGTAAAGTGTATATAGAGTTTCTACAATGTGCAAAATAATACATTTTTCCTTCTCTTTAGTGCAGATTATTTTGTGTGAGGTAGGAATATGCAGACTTTCAAGTGTTCGGTAGCCCGATTTCCTGAGGGTAGAAACTCCTGAGTCTCGCTGTGTTGGTCCTCAGGATCCGGTAGCATTTTCCTGATGGGAGTAGTGTGAAGAGTCGTGTCCAGGGTGGTGAAAGTCATTGATAATTCTCCCGGCCATGGTCCTGCATCGCTGGGTGTAGATGTCTGTGATGCAGGGGAGAGAAGTCTTGATGGTGTTCTCTGCTGCCCTCACCACTCTTGATAGTGTCTGTCAGTCCTGGGCCGTGGTGATGCTCCTTGTGAGAAGACTCTCCACAGTCCCAGTGTAGAAAGTCCTCAACACTTTGTAGGAGACCTTGAACCTGGCCAAACTTTGTAAATGGTAGAGGCGCTGACGTGCCTTTCTCACTTAGCAGTTCATGTGTGTTGTCCATGAGAGGTATAGGACTCCTAGGTATTAGACGCTGCTCACGCTCTCTAATGTAGCCCCATTGATCATCAGGGGGCTGTAATTCCTCACCTGCTTCCTCCAATAATCAGTAATCACCTCCTTAGTTTTGTTGACATTCAGGGAGAGATTGTTATTGCAGTGCCATGTGGAGAGGACGTCTACTTCCTCTAGGTAGGCCTTCTCATTGTTAGTGATGAGGCCTACCACCACTGTGACATTGGCAAACTTCACCAGCTTGTTGGAGCTATGTTTGGCCGTGCAGTCACAGGTATAGAGGGAGTACAGCAGGGGGCTGAGGACGCAGCCCTGATTGGCTCCGTTGCTGAGGGTGAGTGTGGAAGAGGTGTGATTTCCTATCCTGACCATTTGGGGCATCCGGTTAGGAAGCCCAGGATCCAGTGGCATATGGAGGAGTTCAGCCTTTCTGCAAAGGTGTGAAGGGACAATAGTGTTAAAGGTGGAGAAGTAATCCACAAACAACATTCTCACATAGTTCCCTTTCCTCTGGTCCAGGTGGGAGAGGGCAGTGTGTGGTTGATGGCATCATCAGTGGATCTGTTGGAACGGTATGCATACTGTAATGGGTCAAGGCAGCTGGGGAGGGAGCAGCAGGCGTAAGTTCTGATCAGTTTTTCGAAGCACTTCATCACTATAGAAATGAGTGATACTGGGTGGTAGTCATTCAGGGACAAACGGTAGGGGAGCAGGAAGGATGGTGGAGAACTTAAAACATGTGGGAATGACCTGTTGATTGAGGTTAAAAATGGTGGTGAAGACTGGAGCTATTTGGTTAGCACAGACTTTTAGCACACATCCAGGGATGTTGTCCAGGCCAAATGCTCTTCTGGTGTTAACTTTGTATAACACTTTCCTCATGTCCAGTTATGAAATGACCAGTCCTTCTTCTTCCCCAGCTAGACCTGATTGTTCCTGTTCATGGTTTTCCTGGTTTGTGCTGGAGCTGGTAGCTTCAAAACATGATTAAAAGATGTTCGTCATTGGCTAGGGAGGCACTGCCATTGTTTATGGTCGGGGGGTTTGTAGTCTGTAACAGTTTGCATGCTTTGCCACAGATGCCTGGAATCTGCTTGTTCAAACTGGGTCTCAATATCGGACACAGATCCGGTAACTGGGAAGGCCACTGAATAACACTGAACTCATGGTCATGTTCATGAAACCAGTTTGGGATGATTTTTGCTTTGTGACATGGTACATTATCATGGTGGAAGTAGCCATTAGACGATAGGTAAATTGTGGCTATGAAGGGATGGACATGGTCAGCAACAAACCTCAAATACGCTGTGGCATTCAAGCAATGATTGATTGATTGGTATTAATGAGCCCAAAGTGTGCCAAGAAAACATTCCCCACACCATTGCTCTACCTCCACCAGCCTGGACTGTTGACACAAGGCAGGATGGATCTATGGGTTCATGTTGTTGGCACCAAATTCTGACCCTACCATCTACATGCATCAGCAGAAATTCATCAGACCAGGCTATGTTTTTCCAGTCTTCAACTGTCGAGTTTTGGTGAGCCTGCGCCCACTGCAGCCTCAGCTTTCTCTTCTTGGCTGACAGAAGTGGAATTTTCTGCTGTTGTAGCCAATTGTATAGAGTGGTTATCTGAGTTACCGTAGCGTTTCTGTCAGCTCGAACCAGTCTTGCTGTTCTCCATTGACTTCTCATCAACAAGGCGTTTCCACTCGCAGAACTGCCACTCACTGGATGTATTTTCTTTATTGCACCATTCTGAGTAAACTCTAGAGACTGTTGCGTGTGAAAATCCCAAGAGATCAGCAGTTATACTCCTTTTTGTCTTTTTATTTCTGATTTTTGCTTGCTTTCTCCCTCTTTCATCCCCTTTTTCCATTTTCCTTCCCTTCACCATTGTACCACTGTGGTCTGAACAAACCAAGTGAAATCAGATGTTTAGAATTAGTAACGCAGACACTCGGTCTAGACTCCACATTCAAGAAATACATCAGATATGCACTGCTGTGTAAATAAAACGTTTCCTCGAGGAAAACGTCTCTAAAGCGCTCTCATATCATCAAAAGCTGGCAAAACATTTTTCTCTGTTATACCCAGAATGGCATTTCCATATGAAGTCTTCCCTCTTGTGTGATTGACAAGATTGCAGTATTCTACACCTAACAGTCGAGAAAAAAAATCTCTGAATCTGTTTGTAACATCCTTTCAGGCTTCATCACTGTCTAGTATGTAGACTTCTTTTAAAGCTTTTGTAATGTTACTGCCTTCAGCTCACTTTTTTGCACTTTATGCAATAGACTCTACACATTGTTTAGTTTAGTTTAGTTTTAGTTACAGAAATGTTTTTCTGCTATTTACTGTAACCTTCTTCTTGTATTTACAGATATGAGGCTGTATTTGTTTCTAGCTGTGACCCTGATGACCATTCTCATGGAGGTGGTAAACGGGGCTGAGAAGAAGAAGCTCCAGATCGGGATAAAGAAAAGAGTGGAAAACTGTCCCATCAAGTCACGGAAGGGGGACGTACTGAACATGCACTACACCGTAGGTTTCTTATAACGCACTTAAAGATCGTACTGACTGATAAGCGTCTCAATATTTACGTGCAGTATGAGTCCTTACCTGCAATATCTTAATGTTTATCCCAAAAAAATCAAATTATTTCTATTTTGATGTTCTTTCTTTTTTTATATACTGTATGGCCAAAAGTTTGTGGACACCTGACCATCACATCCATATGAGTTTGTTGAACATCCCATTCCATATTTATTCCCCCTTTGCTGTTATAAAAACCTTCACTTTTCTGGAAGTGCTTTCCACAAGATTTTGGAGCGTGGCTGTGGGGATTCGTGATCATTCAGCTACAAGAGCACTGGCAAGGTTGGGTATTGATGTAAAGTGAGGAGGACTCTGGGGTGCAGTTGGTGTTCCAGTTCATCCCAAAGGTGTTAAGTGGGGTTGAGGTCAGGGCTCTGTGCAGGCCATTTGAGTTCTTCCACTCCAACCTTGGCAAACCATGTCTTCATGGAGCTCACTTTGTGCACAGGGGCATTATCATAGTGGAACAGGTTTGGGTGTCTTAATTCCAGTGAAGAGAAACTGTAATGCTACAGCATACAAAGACATTTAGGACAATTTTGTGCTTTCAACTTTATGGCAAAAGTTTGGTGAAGAACCACATAATTGTGATGGTCAGGTGTCCACAAACATTTGGTTGTGTAGTGCGTCTGTGCTGCACACTACATTTTCATCACTATTATTGAACAGCTGAATTTCCCTCAGGGATGAAGAAAGGAAAAAACACGACTGGGCACACTGTTACAGGAAAATAATCACTGGTGGTGTTAGAAAATCTTTTGATAATGTAGAAAATATGAGATGGACAAGAATGAGAATAAAAGGCGCTGTCACACTGCCACAGCTATATCTTGTTTCGAGCGCTCGGGAGAGTTGCCATAAGACACAAACACACAAGGTCAGATAGCAAAGTCTCTCGGTTTATTAAAAAAGATGAGAGATAGATACAGTAGCAAGAAAAAGTATGTGAACCTTTTGGAATTTCATGGTTTGCTGCATAAATTTGTCATAAAATGTGATCTGATCTTCATCTGAGTCAAGGGTATTGACAAACATAATGTGCCTAAAATAATAACACAAAAAAAATTCTGATCCCTCTTGTCTGTATTGAACACACTCATTCAACATTCAAAATGGCAGTGGAAAAAGTAAGTTAACCCTTAGAATTAATAACTGGTTGACCCCCCCTTGGCAGCAATAACCTCAACCAGGTGCTTCCTGTAGCTGTGGATCAGACTTGCACATCGTTCAGGAGGAATTTTAGCCCATTCTTCCTGGCAGAACTGCTTTAGCGCCATCATATTCTTTGGACATCTCATGTGTATGGCTCTCTTCAAGTCATTCCATAGCATCTCTACTGGGTTGAGGTCTGGGCTCAGACTCTGGCCACTCCAAAAGGTGGATTTTGTTTTTCTGAAGCCATTCTGTTGTGGACTTGCTCCGGTGTTTTGGGTCGTTGTCCTGTTGCATCATCCAACTTCTACACAGTTTCAGCTGACGTACAGACATTCTCACATTATCCTGAAGAATTGTCTGATATACTTGGGAATTCATCTTCCCCTCAATGATTGCAAGCTGGCCAGGCCCTGATGCAGCAAAGCAGGCCCAAATCATGACATTTCCTCCACCATACTTTACGGTTGGGATGATGTTTTCATGATGATATGCCGGGCCCTTTCTACACCAGATGTAGTGCTGTGTGGTTTTTCCAAATAGTTCAATCTTAGTTTCATCAGTCCACAATACATTTTGCCAATACTGTCGTGGAGCGTCAGTGTGCTCTTTTGCAAAGTTTAGGCGTGCAGCAATGTTCTTTTTAGTAAGCAGTGGCTTCCTTCGTGGTGTCCTGCGTAGATACCCTGCTTGTTCAATGTTTTACGTATTGTAGACTCATGAACAGAGATGTTAGCCAGTTCCAATGATGCCTTCAAATCTTTGGCTGTCATTCGGGGTTGTTTCTTTACCTCATTGATGAGTCTTCGTTGTGCTCTGGGTGTCATTTTGACTGTGCGCCCACTTCTTGGTAGAGTAGGAACAGTCCCAAAGTATCTTCATTTGTAGAATGTTTGCCTAATGGTAGACTGGTGAATTTTGTTACACTTTGTAACCCTTTCCAGCTTTATGTAAATCAACTATTCTTGATCGTCAATCTTCTGAAAGCTCTTTTTGGCGAGGCATGGCTCACATAAGCGTGTGCAGAGCAAACTCCAAAAGTTTGAGGCTTTTTTATCAGTCAAAGTAGCTGTATTCCACACCTCCAAACTCATTTTCTTAACGAGATTCCAGGTGTGCTAAAACCTGACTCCAATTAGCTTTTTTGAGGTCATTAACTCAGGGGTTCACATACTTTTTCCACAAGCACTATGAGGTTTTTTTGGTTGTTCTCAATAAAGACATGAAAGATCAGAATTTTTTTTGTGTTATTATTTTAGACACATTATATTTGTCAATACCCTTGACTTAGATGAAGATCAGATCACATTTTATGACCAATTTATGCAGAAAACCATGAAATTCCAAAAGGTTCACATACTTTTTCTTGCCACTGTATATAATCAGACAATAGTTTTAATTCTTATTTGTTAGACATAAATCATCAAATAGTCATGTGCCTCAGCAACAGGTGTGATCATCGGTCAAGGTAAAAACGGCGGGCCGTTGGTACATCGCATACGAAGTAAGAGGAGTAGCATGTTTTTGCCAGATAAGAGAAACTAGCAGAGAAAGACCCATTCCTGTGATATCGAGGAGATGAGAAAAAGGTCAGTGTTCTCAAGAGGGAGACCTCGCATAAACTCCTGAGCTAAAGTAAGAGAGCGTGGCATATTAATATTTATGAATGCTCTCTTAGGTCTCAACGGGACCTGTGCATGCTCTCTGGTGATAGGCATCTTGAAGCCTCCATAGAATTAGTCCTTCCCTCAACTTATATATACAGAAAAGAATGTGAATACACAGAAACCTATATGTGAATGTGTTAAGGTGAGATGAGCAGAGGCCCCCTAAGGGCAGCTTGATTGTGAATGTTTCAGTTTCTCAGCTATTGAGGATGTGATACCGGGTTCGCTTCAGTCGACTGGTGTGGATCCATTGAGGCTGTGAATTTCGCAAGCTCGGTGGTTAGTGTGACTGCCATCACCTTTGCTGAGGGTTAAGACTTTTACCACTACTGAGTACTGGGAGGAAAGGGAGAGTAGGCTTTTCTGCAGGTAAAGGGAGAGAAGCAGAGACATGCACACTTCAATTTTTCAATTAAGGCTTGAGTATAATCGCCAACAATCACGACCAGGCCTTCTGCAAAAGAAATGCCAAGGTGACCTTTATTCCAAGGGGTTGGAAATGGCCTGCCCATTAAGATCTCGAAAGGAGACGGTTGTCATTTTTGGACGTGGTGTCATTCTGATTTTACAGAGAACTGCTGGGAGCAGATCTACCCAGTTTTACATTAATAAAATTAGAATAATATTAACCATCCCTCTGTGAAACACAGTGAAAATGGTGCACCAGAAATGGTAATACTGGATTGGGCAATGCGGTGCGGACATTGGGGCAACGAATAATACCATCTGAGGCAAAATCACAATATCAACATCATGAGGTAACCACGCATGCATGAACAGGGAAAAAACAGTGTTATGATCAATGTATGGCGATGATGAGCCGTCTTTGATGGCCCATTTAGGCCCATTTTTAATTCCCTGGGGCCAGTTCGGAATCAGCAGAATCGTGACCCTTGGCACTCACTACAGCTAAGCGTAGCGGGAGAAGGGATACTGAAACGAGTGGCATGTGAGATTTACCATCAGCCACTTTAATACCCCTGGCATGCCATATCTTAACAAAATCATGCGCAACAACACAAAGGCTTAACGAGAGTCCGTGTAAATGGTGACGTTCTGGCCTTGAAACAGACGACAAGCCTGAGTCTGAGCAACCAGTTCAGCAGCCTGTGCGGACTTGAAAGGAATAGAGTGTGCTTCATGAACAGTGTTGAACAAAGACAAGTGTGTGTGTGTGTGTGTGTGTGTGTGTGTGTATAAATATATATATAAATATAAATATAAATATATATATATATATATATATATAATATCAGACAATCGTTTTAATTCTTATTGGTTAGACACAAATCATCAAATAGTCATGTGTCTCAGCAACAGGTGTGATCATCGGTCAAGGTAAAAACGGCAGGCCGTTGGTACATCGCGTACGAAGAAGTGAGAGGGATAGCATGTTTTTGCCAGATAAGAGAAACTAGCAGAAAAAGACACATTCCTGTGATATGGGTTGTCGAGGAGATGAGAAAAAGGTCACAGTGTTCTCAAGAGAAAGAGCTCGCATAAACTCCTGAGCTAAAGTAAGAGAGCGTGCCATATTAATATTTATCAGGTGTTCTGTGACCAAACACGAACGGGAATTACTGTTACCACTCTGAAGTTGATTATTTCCCTTTAGCAGCATGTCCCAAAGTGTTTTATTAGCTTAATACCAGTGGTATATGTAAATAGTTATTTAAAGTTGTACAAAGTCTGCAAACATGTTAGTTCCTGTTATCAGGACAGTTATGTTATACTTACAATTACATAACACTGACACTGGAGACTCCTTCCATAAGGAGGAGTCACTTTACAAAGATTATATGTCTTACTGTGTTGAAATAAGACACATTTTAAAATTATTATGCGAGTTAGATTAAGTGGAGCGTTTGCTATGCAAGCCCCCGTGAATGAGCTGTTACTAAAGCATGTGTAATGCAGTACCATTACCTGTATCATATCCCATATGCTATTTGGTGAATAAAGAAATTTTGATTCTGATATTGCTTATGTGACTGATTTTTTAAAAAAAAATTGACTCTAAGGGAAGGCTGGAGGACGGGACTGAATTTGACAGCAGCATACCGAGGAATCAGCCCTTCACCTTCACCCTGGGGACTGGGCAAGTCATTAAGGGCTGGGACCAGGGGCTGCTAGGGTGAGTCCGACTTCATATGTTGGAGTTTTGGATCTTTGGTTCTAGCAAGGATGAGAGTTGCCGAGCCAAGTACAGCGTGGAAGTTTAAATGTGTCGTTGATTGTGTGACGTCTCTCTTTTGTTCTCAGAATGTGTGAGGGAGAGAAGAGGAAGCTGGTCATCCCATCTGAGCTCGGTCAGTATATAGTGTATAGATTTTGGCCTAGACGCGTCATGTGACATCATCACAGCATGCATTCAGCCAAAACCCTCTTCGATTCATTTGTGTCAAACATGAGTACAGCTAAAAGGTCTCATTTACTGACATCACTGCGAAAGACAGTGCAAAAGAATTTTGTGCAATTGCAATTTCAACAATTCAAGTAGTTTTCTGACTCCAACTGCAAATTGCATCAAGCATTTTGAAAAATGCTGCAGCAAAATCAAGCATTTTTAACTGGAACCCAAAATTTAAAAAACTCTGTATAGTGAAATCCTGTATAGGGAATGATAAACGTCCAGCAAGGGCACCTGTCCTTCAGAGTTTTGAAAGTGGAGGTGTATTTAAGTAGCTCTACACATCATGTGACCTGCCATTCAAATGCTCATTTAACTTTCCAGCAGGTTATTTGAATTCTGGCACATTTTCAGAGAGCTCTTGAAATTAGAGTACAGCTAGATGTTTGCAATTTGCTGGTGTAGGGAATTCTGTAGGAAAGCATCAATAGCAAAAGAACGGAGCTGCAGTCCTGACGATGTGAGAAGTTTCTGATCAGGAAATTTGTCATCTTAGAGGTGGAATGTTCAGATTTTTACAGTTTAGTTGTTCACTCTTCCATAATGTGGGAATAAATTGAAAGTATATAGTCATATAAAAGTTATATAAGCATAACTCTGTTATGTAAGGAATCGCTCACTTCAGGGTGTCCTGTAATGAAAATAAACAAAGACAGTGCAATGGCATTTTTCCAATAACAGCACAGTATTTTATTCCTCTTCAACTGCAGCAGTGTGGCAATGCTAACATATATTTTAAATAAAAAATGACACGTTGTACTTTTTAATCTATTTAAAGTTGCATGTAATGATGGGGAATGTCCACGAAACAAGTTAGTTCCTGTTTTCACTTATAGCAGCTCCAAACAGTCATTCCCTCACCAGCCTCTTTTATCCCCCGCTCTTGAAGTAAATAAAAGGAAAAAGACGCAGTGTTACTGAGAAACCTGAAAATGCAACGTCTAACATCGTTAAAAAAGCTTAAAGGAGCATTTTTACTGACACTGGAGACTCCTTCCATAAATGTTAAACATCTCTTTACGAAAAGCTTCACTATATCAAACGATAAGTCTTTTCCTTTCCTAAACAGCAACACACAATTGTTTTCTCTTAAAAATGTAACTCCATATTATAATACATCAAATGTTAAAAATGAGTTACAATAAAATGACAAATAAATCATGTTCTTAACCTTTTACTGCATGGTGTTGCCATATGGCAACAGTTAATTTATCTCCAATTTTTGGATAGGCAATAATACAAAATGACTATTTTCCTGTGAAACTTTAACTTTGGCATAGCAAAAAAAAAAAAAAAACAACATGATAAATGCAGTGTCACATGACCAAGAAGTGTTGTTTTCACTTCCTTTTCTGCAGTCACATGGCATGGTGAAGGTCATCATCAGATGGCTCTGAAAATGTGAAAAATTTTCAATATTTATGCAAAACTATTTAAAGGGGAAAAATGAAACACTGTCTGAAAAGTTAACATTTATTTGTCGTCATTAAAACAGCTTTATATATTTTTAGTATTCTGTCAAATGGTACAATGGAATTGTGATAATGGAACTGTGGTATGTGCACTCATGAATTGGAACAGGCCTGCACGGCAAAACAGACACTAGACTTCTCAAAGTATATTTACATTTTTTTCATATTCAAAGTAAGAAAAACTGTTTTTAAACTGTAATTTTAGGAATGTTCTAAATTTTATGTTTCAAGAGAAAGGATTAAAAAGATACTTCACCCAAAATATGTTTGGATCTAATTTTTAAGTCCATCCACATACATTTTACAGCTGTGTTAGGGTTTCTAGAAGATAGAACCTTAACATGCTTACTAGGTGGCAAAAAGACCTGGAACCTGTAGTCTGAAAAATGGAGTAATTGGAATTGTAATCTCATACATCTTGTGATATTTTTTGATTATATGATACTTTCCACCATTGCACATTGTGGCCATACGGCAATAATTTACCAACTTGAACAAATTCAAGTAATAAAAATACAGTTTAAAAAACATTTATGTAAATGTAATAATTCATGAAATAGAGGGTTGAGAGTGTTGCATATTCAATTTAAAAAACATTTTAACTTTGACCCTTGTATAATGTGTACATGCATATATTACATAAATATATAAATAATAAATACATATATTACATAAATAATTAAAAAAAAAAGAAGTGCCCTGATTGTGAAGTAGATTTTATTTAACATTTGTATTCTCCTCATTTTCTGTTTACACTCACAGTTAAGTGACTGTAAAAAAAAAAAAAAAAAAAAAAGAAAGGAAAAAAATACAAATTAAATATAATTTATTATATATATATTTGTAGTTTTTGATGTTTTGAAGTGTCTGTTTTTACAAAATGCCACATGAGACACACCTAAAAGACAAGACTTAGTCGAATTGTAGTTGCATGTTATTTATTTTAATGAACCAAATGTTAAAAAAAGTTAGAATTTGGAAGAAATTAATTAAATAATACGTAAATAAAACCAACAGCAATATGGTGAAATGAACAGGAGTGAACACTGTGTGTGTGTGTGTGCACGTTCGCATTAGTTCTCACCCCTTCATGTCTTGGTTCTGCATTTGTGGCTGATTTTATTTGCCAAATTCTATACAAATGCTCTCTGTGGTAGTCAGACCTGTGCGTGTGTGTGCGCGCGAGCATTTGTTCTACATTGCATTTGTGCTCTAGTACCAGGCCTTCATTTCCGTGTGGAAATTTTCAGATTTATGCTGGATTATTGATTTTATTTGACAAATGAAAAAAAAACAAACTTGTATTTTATCACATTTCCCAATCATTTTCAATGTGGGGTCAGTATGACCCTGAACACAGTGTGTGACACTTTTTTTTTTTTTACACATACCTTCAGAACAACTGAATCAAACCCAGATTGTGTGTGTGTAGATAGATAGATAAAGTAGAAAAAATTACGTCATCTTATGCCACTGAGATGAAGGGGACCCTGTTTATTAAACAAGGAAAGTTCAAATGGGGGCTCATAGACCCCAAACACCAGACTAAAAGCAGCCAACAATTGTAAGTACACATTCTGTACACACATTATGTGTATATGGGAGGTATGCAAGTAGAAGTGATGCAAGCCAATATATTATGCATGTCTACAGTATATGTTGGGTGTGTGAGACATCATTTGTCTCTTTAATGATAATACATGATAATTAAGGCATGTGGCTTGTCGCTGTGATTTAAAAAAAAAAAAAATCTTTAAAAAGTAAAATAGCCAGAGTGTGTGTGTGTGTGTGTGTATATATATATATATATATATATATATATATATATATATATATATATATATATATATATATATATATATATATATATATATATATATATAATATACATTAATCCCTTGACTTGTGTTTTCTTTTCAAGCTGTACCCTAACAGGGTTTTGGTTTGATGATCTTATCTTATACTCTGATTTAATAAACTAGCACAAGGGTACGCTTTTGATGGAGACTAAAAAGCACTGCTGTATGTCACACTGGATGAGGGCATTTGCTAAACACTGTAAATAGTAACTGGCATTATTAATGCTCAAGTAACCTCACAGCTAGCGTATATTTGTATGTATGTTTGACAACTTTGTTCTGTGTATTAGGTTATGGTGACAGAGGTGCACCACCCAAAATCCCAGGTATGTATTATAAATCTAACACCTTATATCTGATGGGCCTGTAACCTGAGAGCACAATTACTGTAGTACATCAGGTATGTTCCTCTGGTTTTGTTTTTTAAATATACTTTTGCCATCCTCTAGGTGGAGCCACTCTCATCTTTGAAGTGGAGCTGTTGAGCATTGAAAGAAGATCTGATTTATAGTGCAGAGAATCAGTCTGCTGTAAAAATCAGAAACCCTCATTTTACGCTGTACATGCACTGAAGTTAGCCAATCACTGTTGCTCTGGAGACTATAATCAGGCAATTATTCTTTCTTGGGTGGTTTATTGTGTTTCAGAGATTAAAGTCACATGTACAATCAATAAAATAATTCAAACGAATAACACCATCTCCATTGGAGCCAGCATTGTTTTCAGCACCATTCTTTATTTTCTTAATCTTACTACACACACTTGGATGTAAGAGTGCATACAGTACAGTATTTCATTCCAGCAAATAGGGATTGTGTTTACTTCTTGTTGTCTAAAACAATTGAAGTTGAATTGTTGAGTGGAATAAAAATTTTATGTACAAAAAAATGTCTTTTTTTTTTTGAGCTATGATACTGCTGTCAAACATTTCACTCTGGTCTCATTTAAGTTGTATTGTTCGATCTGCATATGAGGAGGCTGGTTAAAAACCCGGCGTAACAAAAATGCACTCAAGGTATTGCTACAGTTCAGATTGAATTTGTTGATCTAGATATTATATCCTTCTGTTTTAAAGCATACAGAAGCAATCTAGAGCACAAAGCAGAGATTTAGTGTTCAGTTCGGTTATATCCTAAAGTCCTACTAAATGGAAAATCTCAAAACACGCAAAAGCCCCAGTTTCCTCGTTCCCCTTGTTCCCCCATTTCACTTCAAAATACATCATAACCTAAGACATTTAATTTAAAACAATATCACTCACTGTGTCGTTTCTAATAGCTGCCATAGCCCTTATAAAAGAAAAAGCAAAGACATAAGGTGAGATCTACATGGACGGAAAAAGCCGTAACCTAGTTTTCTACTCAATTACAGATGCACAAAGCCATGTCCTATGGCACTTAGTGTTTAAGCGTACAAAACTGAATAACTAACCATTCCACAACACATCCTGTCCCTTACAGTATTTTAAGCTAAAAAGGGAGACTAGCACACACTCTATGGGAGTAATATATTAAGGAAACAGTAGTGAAAGAAAATAAGACAGTTGGAGTGATTAACCTGCAGCTGAGATTGGCTTGGCTGAGCTCCTCGCTCGCCTCCATTTGACACACTGTATTGGAGTAGTACGGTCTGTGTGCCCTTCTCCACCGTGCACGGTTGGAGGAACAGGGTAATGGTGGTGGTGGTGGTGGTGGAGGAGCTGGTGGGTGGTTCATGGGGTTATGTCCCCCTTCTTCTGTGGGGTATTGAGCTTCTGCATGCCTCGCACCTTCTCCAACAGTGCAGCCACAAAGTCCTGTAGGAACGCAACAGTGGATAGAAGGGTTTTTATGGATTGTACCAAAAACTACACATGAAAGCATTTGATATTATTTAACAACTTGACATGGTTTGAGGCAAGTGTGTTGTTTTGGCATAAAGTTTTAATTCCAATAGGTGGTCAAAAGTTAGCATTACTTGTTAGCCATATCATAAACTATATATCAGCCAGAATCGTTAGCCTAAAAAAAAAACACACAGGAAAACTTTTTCCACCATTTCAGGGTCATGGAGAGAAAATATTATCAGCTGTGTAGTCAGGAACTGCTTGCTGGCATCGGCGAAAACTGGAAGCTGGATGGTGGATTTTTAGGTGATTCTGCAGTAACGTGCAGTAAACTAAAGGAGTTTTTTTTTTTTAAAAAAAGGCACAATTTCTATAAAAACCTTTTAGAAATACATTGATTGACTTTTGTTGATGTGCTGCTCAACATGTTTGAACGCGTCTGAGCACAGGAGTAAACATATTTGATCTCTTTATAATTATCACCATTAACATTACTGGTGTTGATAATTAGTAAGTGTTAGATTTGACACTTCAATTTAGGCCTATGTAATCTTTTTAGGTCAAAATATTCACTTTTTTTTTTTTTTTTTTTTTTTTTTAAATCTCTGACAGAGAGAGACCATTTTTGGCTGAAATTTTTCAGTGGCTTCCCTAATAAACACAGTTACATTGATACATTGAACAGGTTTGAGCCCCTTAATTCCATTCTTGTAAACCTACAGTATGCGAAGTTATTCTAAACAATTGAGTGCTTCCAACTTTATGGCAAAAATTTGGGGAAGATGGTCACATGTCCACATACTTTTGACCATATAGTGTAAATGCAAAAAAGTGGGTAGTTTCATAAAGTGGGTAGATTTCAAAACTATATAGTAGAAAATGTCGAATTTTCACCATGTTAAAGGTTTTCCCAGTAAACCCCACACATTTTGGCTCAATGACTACATTTACAATAAGTGCTAAATTTGTGATCATTTGTTTAGCTGAAACCAAAAGCATTCATAACTGACTTACTTCACAATACACAATAAAGTGGATTATAGGATTTAGAATATAAAAAGTCTGTGACTGAACAGCTTATTAAATATGGACTTACATCATTAGGTTTGTAACAGTCAACAAGCAGCATCTGGAATAAAAACATTTAGAACATTTTTTAACATTTATAAAAATAAATAGACCAATGTCCTGCTTCCTAGAAAATGAGCTCAGGTACACAAGCGTAATGAGGATTTAATACAATAATTGCGGACATAAGTATTCAGACCTTAAACTATGGACTTAAGTGCTATTAAGTTAAGTATAAATTGTGTGTGTGTGTGGCGTGGAGTTGAGTTTGAGTAAAATGGAGGCTCTGAATGTCCAGCTCCACTGTGACAGTTGATGTGATGCACAATGCGTCATGCTGAATTTTATGTTTTCGGCTGTAAATACACTCTACATAACTATGGAATGCCATATTACATACATAAATATGGCACTATTAATTAAATTAGTAATGGCATCCCTTTAAAGAGCACAAAAGTTTTTTTTTTTTTTTTTTTTAAATTAGACATTAGAGGTGACAGCATCTTAATTGGAGACTCTACTTTTCTCAAAAAGAGACCTATTTTAGGGATAGTTATGAATCAACATTATTGGAAAACTCCATCTCTGACACTACTCAAGGAAAATCTTCAGAGGCATGAACTACAAGCAGGGGATTTGTATTATCTAAATGAGGAACGCAGAAATTCGACTCAAGCAGGTGCGTAATCTCTGAATAAGCATAATGTTCCCAGTGTAAATATTGACCTAGCGTTTTTAAGTTTTTAAGTCAGAATACAGCAACCTTTTAACACACTTATCACTGTTTGTCTTTACTCTTCTACACCTGTGTACTGTGATGATTTATCCAGAAGAGGACGGATTCCCTTGTGAGCCTGGTTCCTCTGAAGGTTTCTTCCTCATGTCATCTCCTTACTACTTTTGCCTCTGGTTTGCTCATTATGGATCTAAATCTACATACAGCATTCTGCAAAGCTGCTTTGTGACCACGTGTATTGTTAAACACGCTTTACCAATCATATTGAGTGGACTGATTTTGTCGGTTACAGTTTGTTCACAGTTTTATTAGTATGGTGCCCAAATTAGAAATGGCAGCATTCTGAAGAAATGCAAAATAAAATAAAATGCCAGCTGGAACAATAGCCTTCAGACCCCAAAGGCAGGAATAATGTCATGGCTGGTGGGTGGTTTTTAATTTTTTTTACATAAAACAAGTCGAAATGTCAAATTAGCATAGGTATGCATGCATATTCAGTGAGATCTTTGAGGCTAAGGAAGAAAAGGCACAAACCTTCACTCTGATGGCTCTCTCTACATCACTGGGCAGGTCCAGCAGCTCGTCCACGTCAATCTCTAGCTCGGGCACTTCATCTTCCTGCAGTGAGAGAAAACAGAACTGCTTAGTAAGCTTTAAAGAAGCATCTCCTCAACAATATATTGTTGGTTCATCAAGTAACTAATATCCCTCCATGGACATTACATTTTACATTAGACATTAAATTTTAAGCTAGCGGTCTGGGAAGGTAAAGGCTCCAGTGCGATTCCCAGTCCCATGTTTTGGTTGTCTGGAACCTGACAGTAAAAAATGGTAGCAAACCTAATGTAGTAACATAAGCAGAGCTACTTAAGCCATTGAATACAGACTACAAGAAATGATCAAACGAGTGTAAGATTATTATCCTCTTCTAACAAAGTTTCTAATGCACATCATGCTTGTGCTCTCGACTAAAAGGCAGCAAGATGTTGGCCACCATTTTTGCTATAATATTTAGAGTTCTATCCTTGCATTACACGTAAAAGTTCCTGTTATTTCTGGCTAGCCTCTTAATTTTCTCTCAACATGTTTAACTGTGAGGTAAGTGCGTGTAGTAACCACGAGAGTTACAGTGAAGGGAAATAAAAATTCAAATACTTTTGTTAATATTGTTTAAATATTATTTCAGTGCATACAGTCATGTGAAAAAATAAGTACACCACATAGAAATGGTTGCCTTTTTTGACATATTTGAACGAGCAAATATTTGATCATCTTTGAAACAGTGCCTATTAATGAGGTTGATATACTTGAACAAAACCATAAGGAAAATTAGCTTTTTCAATCATTTATTCAACAGAAATATCAATAGATGTGATATTCTTCTGTGGAAAAACTAAGTACACCCTTGGCCTCAGAAGCTAGTAATGCCCCCCCAGAAATAACTTCTTGTAGGCATTTTGCATAATGTCCAGTTCCTGAGGCAGCAAAGCAACCCCAAACCATAAAATTTCCACCACTGTGCTTCACAGTTGGTATGAGGTGCTTCTCCTGAAAAGCTGTCTTTGTTCTGTGCCAAACATGTCTGCTGTTACTGTAGCCAAGCAACTATCTTTGATTCGTCTGTCTTTGCCTGGTCTTTGCCTATATGCTCAGTGGCAAACTGTAGTCTTGCAAAGGCTTTTTCCTGGCACACCTCCCATGCAGGTCAAATTTGTGCAATCTCTTTCTGATTGAAGAAGCATGCACTGACACCAACAGTAGCAAGACTTACTAGCAGATCCTGTGATGAAATTTTGGGGTTCTTGGAGACTTCTTTTTGCATCAGACAGCCTGCTCTTTGGCTGAATTTGCTGGGACAGGTTTCTGAAATCTGCACTATGTGTAGATTATTTTCCTTACATCGGAATGATGTATTTCAAATAACTTGGATACCTTTTTAAATCTCTTGCCAGACCCATAGGCATCCACAGACTTTTTTCTGAAGGCCTTACAGAACTCTTTGCATGATAACACCACACACCTCAACAGCCAAGGGACAACAAACACTAGATATGAGAGGGGTATAAATAAGACAGGTTCCACCTGTACTTAAGTTTGTACTTATAAATATGAGCAAAAGGTAAGTATTTATAAGCATAAATAAAGATGCATAGGGGAAAAAGTATTCAGACACTATAAATAACCACAGTTAGAACTTCATTACAAAGCCGGTGTTGGCAATTACAGCTTTGAGACGTCTATGGTAAGAAGTAATTTGCTTTTTGCAGTATTGTGGTTTAATTGTGATCCATACCTCTTGGAAATAAACTAAAAAAATATAATAATTGCACACATCCCAAATGTGTTCTGTTTGATTCAGATCCGGTGACTGGGAAGGCCACTGAACTCATGGTCATGTTCATGAAACCAGTTTGAGATGATTTTTGCTTTGTGACATGGTGCATTATCATGCTGGAAGTAGCCATTAGAAGATGGGTAAATTGTGGCCATGAAGGGATGGACATGGTCAGCAACAAACCTCAAACACACTGTGGCATTCAAGCAATGATTGGTATTAATGAGCCCAAAGTGTGCCAAGAAAACATTCCCCACACCATTGCTCCACCATCATCATCCTTACCTGATAACACAAGGCAGGTTGGGTCCATGGACCCAAATTCTGACCCTAACATCAGTGTGCCTCAGCAGAAATTGAGATTGAGATCAGACCAGGCTACATTTTTCCCAGTCTTAAACTGTCCAGTTTGTGTGTGTCTGTGCCCACTGCAGCCTCAGCTTTCTGTTCTTGGCTGACAAAAGTGGAACCCAATCTGGTCTTCTGTTATTGTAGCTCATCTGGCTCAAGGTTTGATGTGTTGCACATTCTGAGATGCCTTTCTGCTCAACACAATTGTACAGAATGGTTATCTGAACCTTTCTGTCAGCTCAAACCAGTCTGGCCATTCTCTGTTGACTTCTGTCATCAACAAGGCATTTCAATCCAAAAAAACTGCCACTCATTGGACGTTTTTCCTTTATTGCACCATTCTGAGTAAACTGTAGAGACTGCTGCATGTGAAAATCCCAGGAGATCAGCAGTTATAGAAATACTCAAACCAGACCATCTAGCACCAACTGTTATGCCATGGTGAAAGTCACATTTTTCTCGCATTCTGATGGTTGATGTGAACATAACCCAATGCCCGTATCTGCAAGATTTTATGCATTGCACTGCTGCCAGATGATAGGATGATCTAATTGCTGCCAATTAATTGCATGAATGATTAGGTGTACAGGTACTCCCAATAAAGTGCTCAGTGAGTGTATATAAATTATATATTTTTTATTTTAATAAATACAAACATTTTGTTAATATTTATAAGCACAAAGTTAAAAGGTATCAAGTGTGTAAATTTGAAGTGGACATGTTTATTTCCTCTCACAGTACAGTTTTGCACAGCATTTTATTTTGTTGTATGTCAGGCAGAAGGTAGTGAGATTTAACATAAGACGTACATATATGGCCAAAAGTTTGTTTTGTGAAAGGAAAAGTATTTCTTTTTCTACATATATGACATCTGTTTCTTCAGGGTACTCCAGTTTCCTCCCCCAGTCCAAAGACATGCATGGTAGGCTGATTGGCATGTCCGTAGTGTATGAATGGGTGTGTGAACATGTATCTGATTGTGCCCTGCGATGGATTGGCAGCCTATCCAGGGTGTACCCCTGGAATGGGCTCCAGGTTCCCTGGGACCCTGAAGGTTAAGCGGTATAGAAAATGGATGGGTGGATGGATGACATCCATGTGATCATGTCTCAACTTTGTGTCTCATCATTTTGTCTTCCTTTCATCTGATGAAAAGTACATTCACAGATGGTTTACACAGCCGTGAGTAAGCCAATTTTCTACGGTCCTTGTCCCTAATTTCCTTCCAAAACAAAACAGCATGGACTGAAACCAGTGTGTGTGTGTGACACAATAACCCTCATCCCCTTCCTGTCAACATAATAAAGGACACGTGTTCAGTGTGTTCCATTCTTTCTGCAAACATAGCCGAATAAACCCTGTCTTGGCTTTACTGTGACATCAATAGCACTCTTCAGGCCTGTGGCAGTTGAAACTGTGATTGTAATATCATAAATCCAGTCATTAGCCATTTCCACCATCTCTGCCTTTCACTCCTTGTTGAATCCGCAAGCTCTTTTAGATCTTTGCCATTTCATCTTCACAGCTTTCAAGGACAGCTGTCATTGCACCTGGCTTTAAATCACCCTCGCTGCCCATCACTCACACATACACAGTTTCTCTCATGCTGTGCTATTGGGCACTATTCAGTTCAGTGTACAGTACATGGAGAAAGAGCTAAGAATGGCATTGGGATGGGGAAAACATTCATCTATTTGCTTACTTGCCATAATATGAATTAAATGCACGTAATTAGCTCATCATACTTTTGAGTTAAACTACATTACTCACTGCTTTTTCACCTAGCTAACAGACTTCCAGCAAGCATAACTTGGGACTGGCCAGCACAGTGTGTGTACAGAAATTATACACACCTAGCACTTTAATAGGAACATCTATACACCTACTCATTTATGCAGTTATCCAATCATTCAATCACATGGTAGCAGCATAATGCATATCATCATGCAGATACAGGTCAAGAGCTTCAGTTAATGTTCACATCAAACATCAGAACGAGGAAAGAGTGATCTTGGTTACCAGATGGGCTGGTTTGAGCATTTCAAAAATTGCTTATCTTCTGGGATTTTCTCACACACGTCTCTAGAGTTTACACAGAATGGTGCGGAAAAAAACATGTGGCAGTTCTGTGGGTGGAAATGCCTTGTTAATAAGAGAGGTCCAAGGAAAATGGCCAGACTGGGTTAAGCTGTCAGGAAGGATATAGTAACTGATATAATCACTCTTTACAACCATAGTGAGCAGAAAAGCATCTCAGAATGCACAAAACATCAAGCCTTGAGATGGACAGGCTCTTCTTTTCTGCTCACCACAGTTGTAAAAAATTAATAAAGTTGAGGAATGTGTAAAGGACATCAGACACTGGATGCTTATTACCTTCCTTTTACTTAATTCTGACAAGACAGAAGTACTTCTACTAGGACCACATGCAGCTAGAATTAAGCTTTCTGATTACATAGTAACTCTGGATGGCCTTTCCGTTTCATCATGTGCAGCAGTAAAACACCTTGGTGTGATTATTGACTCCAGTCTATCATTTGATGCTCATGTAGAAAATATTACTACGATAGCCTTCTTTCACCTCAGAAATATTGCTAAGATAAGAAATATTATATCACTACATGATGTGGAAAAACTAGTTCATGCTTTCTTCACCTCTAGGTTGGTTTATTATAATGCCTTACTGTCTGGATGTTCCAGTAGGAGCATAAACAAGCTCCAGTTAGTCCAGAATGCATCTGCAAGAGTCCTTACTAGAACCAGAAATTATGACCACATCACCCCCAGCTTATCCACACTGCACTAGCTCCCAGTAAAATTTCACATTGATTATAAAAAAATATTAGTAGTTTTTTCTCAGGTAAAGGAGCAGATCTAGAGGGTTCACAGGCATAGTGTGTTGTGGTGAACTGGGATGTTTGGATGCCCCCCCTTTCACACAGTCACCCAGGTTTGTTGATGGTGGTGTGGCTGGCTGTCTTATGTCCCAGAGAGCCCTCATGTCTGTGTTACCTTCTGGCTCTCCCTTTTAGTTATGCTGTCAAAGCTAGTCTTGGCTGGAGTCCCTGCTTTCACTCAAGCAAAGTATGTTGTCCTTAACCATTACAGGGCAATAAGCATACCCAACAATCTTCCTCTCTTTCCCTCTCTCTATCTGTTGAGCTGCACATAATGCTCCATAGATACCAATGATCCTGACCCCTCCTGTTCTCCAGACCTACCTGATCCATCCTGATGCCCTACTTCTGGCTGAAGTTATCATCAGTTGGAAGTTACATGCTGCTGCTGAGGATGGCCCCACATGGTGCAGCCTAAAGATCATTGACATTGCTGAGGATGGTACCACTTAAAACCCATAAAGATGGCTTTGGACTTCAATTTATATGAACAGTTATGCTGTGATTGCTAGGACTACAATTGCTATTATAGCCTTAGCACTGCAATTGGTGTCATTCTACGGAAATGTGCATTTTCTGTCCCTGGACTTCATAGAATGATTACACTTGAAAAAAAAAAATAACGACCCCAAACACACCTCCAAGATGACCACTGCCTTGCTAAAGAAGCTGAGGGTGAAGGTGATGGACTGGCCAAGCATGTCTCCAGGCCTAAACCCTATTGAGCATCTGTGGGGCATCCTCAAATGGATGGTGGAGGAGCACAAGGTCTCTAACATCCACCAGCTCCGTGATGTCATCATGGAGGAGTGGAAGAGGACTCCAGTGGCAACCTGTTAAGCTCTGGTGAACTCCATGCTCAAGAGGGTTAAGGCAGTGCTGGAAAATAATGGTGGCCACACAAAATATTGACACTTTGGGCCCAATTTGGACATTTTCACTTAGGGGTGTACTCACTTTTGTGACATTATATATATATATATATATATATATATATATATATATATATATATATATATATATATGTGTATTATATATATATAATATATATATTTTATATATATATTATATATATATTTTATATATATATATATATTTTATATATATATAATATATATATATATATATATATATAATATATATATTTTATATATATATATATATATATATATATATATATATATATATATATATATATATATATATATATATATATATATGAGAGAGAGACAGACTTTTTTCAAGAAAATACTTTTGTTTTACAGACAACGACAAGGGAGGCAAGCACGTAGGACGTTTGACTGTTTATGCTACGGTCTAGAGAAGGTTACTCTTGTAGCTATGGATGCAAATGATGAAATGGATTAAGAGTTTAGACCCAATGTCATCGAACACCATCACAGTGGGCAATGGTGTGGTGTTTGCTATGATGATTAACCCTACCCTGGCATAATATTGAAGGTGGAGGAAATTAACGTGGAAGTCAAGTGCATGCACCGGAATGGAGTAAATAAGTTCTTCTGGCCAAGCCCCAGAGGAATGAAACCATTTTCTTAATTCGAATTGAGGAATAAGGATCTTTGGTCTTGTATGTCACTGACTACGTTTACATGGACAGCAGTAATCTAATTATTGACCTTACACTGAGTAAGATAATGTGATTAAGGTGTTTACATGAGTTGCTTTTTGAATACTCCTTTCATGTACCCGTTTTACATGTTATAAAACTATAACTAGTTTTCTATAGTCAGTCCATCCAGGATTTTGCGATCACAAAAATTTACGCAAAAGCCAAGGAAACTCAATGTTCAGAGGAGCTTGCATTTTTCAAAATTACAGCAGATCTGGGTAAAAAAAAAAAAAAAAGAAAAAAAAGATGTCATTTGTTAAATATACATTCAAATATATGAAATTCATATTCAAATACTACTCTGCTTCCAAGCTCCATACAATTACTTAATTTTTCATTTGAATATAAATGAACCTATCTGAATATTAATTAATGTGCAGTTTTGTAATGTTATGTTGCTAATCTTACAAAATAGTTACATGCAGCCACATTTAGGACAATTTGTTAATTGGGATTTTTTTTTTTATGTATATTTAAAAAATTAGAACCCTTTTCACACATCAAGAGTCATTTGGCCAAGAATGGAATATTTCAACAGACTTGTGTCAGATTATTAAAGGCAGAATATGAGATCTTAAATCTCAAAAATGCAAACATTTAGAAAATTAATAGTATTCAAACAGTGAAATTCATTCTGACTGTCCTAATAAAAAAAAAAATACAATAAGTCTATAATGTGTCATAATGGATGAAAATCTTAATAGTGTGTTTTATAAGCAGTTAGTAGTCATGATTGTGTGTGTGTGTGGGGGGGGGGGGGTCATAATGTTAGTTGCAGAAGTAAAATAAACCTCAAGAATGAAGTTCCATCAAGATTTAAATCAAAATCAAATCAAATCATGAGCTCCTTAGATATGGTCACTTCTGGATCAGATGATGTGATGCATTTTACATATGAATGTGAATGCAGTCAGTGAGAAATCAGAAATCAGAGCAGAGTTATGAAAGAATTCATGCTGAGCTGTTTTGCTCCACATCACCACCTCACCGATTCAACCAGAGCTGCGGCTTAATGAAGCTCACACACTGCCTTTTACACTTACTGTGCTCTGTGGGAAACTTTGCCTTTAACATAGTTGCAATAAAAATGATTCAACCCCCACTGTAAAGCAGGTGTATTGTCAAAATTTAAAGACTGTCAGCTGTTTTCAATGAACAAATCAAACAAAAGCAATTGAAATAGTTCAGCACAACGAATGCTTCCCCAAATTCAACTGAAAATGCAACTTATGACGACTTGTTGAATTATTCAACCCAACAATGTGGGTTGAATAATTTTTTATTGCAACTGTAAATGATCAATTAAAAGGCCATAAATGTTTTTTGTTTTTTTGTGTGTGTGTTTTTTTTTTTACAGGGCTATTCTTCTAGCAGCAAATTAAGTTTCATACATATTGAAGCATTTTATTATATATTATTTATAGCAAATGCAGTATAAATATGCAGTACATTGAATTGAGTTTTTAAAAATAGGATGCACAGTTCAGTGGTCAGCGAGTGCAACAACAAACTCACCCACATCATTTTAAAGGCATCTAATTTGCTGTAGCGTGAAAAAGGAAATGAGTCATAACAGGCTACAGCAGTAATGAGGGGAACAGATATTTGCAGGCCAAATGATGGCCTTCTTCCAAACCTTTAAGGAGGAAAATGGAACTGAAAAAAGCGTCCGAGTTCATCATGATGTCACTGTACATTTCTCATCGTTACGCCTTTAGCTAGGCTACATTTGACATTAAATAGAGTTTCAGTTTGTTGTGACATAACGTACATTTCCCAATGCTGACTAAACTTGAACAAACATTTCTGGGGACTGGAGCAATTTTCTGGATAGGTGCTCCTGTCAGATAACGTGAACTTACTGATGGCATTTACATTTATTCATTCAGAAGGCACATCATATTCAAAGCAGTCGAGAAATTCTGGGCTTGCACAAGGGCCCAGGAGTGGTTTCCTGGTGATCTTTGGATTTAAACTGATAATAATAATAATAATAATAATAATAATAATATTAATACTTGCTTAGAACTGTAATCACTAAGCAATCACAGGAGTTGCTTACCTCCATTTTTCAGGCTAACACTAAAAGCACAAGTCTGATACTGGCTTGGATTGACGAGACACAGATCATGTGAGTGGACACAGACTGTCTTAATGCCCTTCACTATTGAGCCTCTGATATTTGCTGAAAATTGGCTGAAGTAGTAGTGTCGGATCAGTATCAAGTATCATTTGACACTCAGAGCTTTGATAAATGGTATCAGTGAGGGCTGGTGGTGATATTAGATGCGAGAGCTAAATTATAATCTATCAATAGCTCTGCAATGAAACTATTAAGGCTGAGCAATGTATTATACCATGAGGTCTCACTGAGATAATAAAAATGATGTGGGACAATGTTTGTATAATGCTCTGCTGGCTTCATGCTGTGCTTCCTCTGAATACCAAACATACTGAACAGTCGTTACCCTTTCAACCACCCACCCCCCTAAAAAAACCCCCACTAACTTTATGGTCGTGATTTTTGTCCTTTTAAGTCATTTGTGCGATTTGTCCATCTAGTTTTGTGATTAGTCGGTGTGATTTTAATGGGTGATTAGTCTAACTAGTTTTACTTTTCACTTCAAATGCATTTTGAGGAAGAAAAAAAAAAAAGCATGAGAGTGAATAATACATGGATATGAGCGTTCATTACACACGTGACTATATTTCATGTGCACCTCTTCAATCACTACTGGTGTATTACAGATGTGTCAGCGAGGTGGATGAAAGATATCAGCCCAAATGGAGACCAAATCTAGTGGGTAATGACCAAACACGACTGCCACTGATAAGCTGCATAAAGGTACGTTCACATATACAGTGACTCGCAGCGACAAAGCAACTGGAGATCATTCATCTTCAATGAGAGCTGGCAACTTCCGCTGACGTGAGCCACAGCGACCGTTGGCAAGTAGATGTGGGCGTGTCCAGAGACATGACAAACTTGAGAAAAGTTTAACTATGTAAACCTGGTGTGACTTGGTGCAGTGACTACCAATCGGAGTGAAGACAGTAGAGCACATGTAATCCATAGCCTCCTGTGCTCGCTAGCTATTATTTTGCTTTAAACATGCTACGGTCAGCTAATTGGTGCTTGTGCTTTCACCGCAGATAGATGACAGCAATGGCAAAGTGTGCACGCTGTATCGTCTAAATCTCGCAAGATATGATGCATATATACACCATGCATATATACAAAACTCTCTCCCTCAAAAATGTTTCATTTTAGCAACAAGAAAACTCGTTTGCTGTCAACAGTGGAAGGCTAGTGGCGCCACCCATGATAAATGTTACTATAGCAACCAGTAGTAGGAACACCTACTGGGGACTGGCAGACTATGTGCGCGTGTGCCTTGAATCTACATCTTGGGCTTGAAAGAAATCAGCCCCAGCCTCACTAATTCTTACCTACTTCTGTGTGTTTTTCATTGGTGGTGCTGCTGCTGCTCTTTGTCGCACAAAAGACAAAACTTGTTTACACAAGCAGTCTCAGAATGCCATGACTGAAGAAAAAAATGCATGGCCTCATGACTTCCTTAAATATGACCCCCCCCCCCCCCCCAAAAAAAAAACAACAAACAAACAAAAAAACAAACAGAAAAAAAGAGAAAGTGCTTGAAAATGATTCCTTGTTAAAAGATCTGGGGTGTACATGGGACAGGTAGACATAGTTACCTAAGCAATATCACAAGACACAGGGCTAAGCAGCATGGTTAAACGTCTTACACAGCAAAAAATCAATCAATCAATAAATAAATAAATAAATAAATAAAGATCCCAGTTCAAAAGTGCTTTCAGTGAGAACAAAGCTCTTTTCATGACAATAATCTGGGTCGGATTTGTTCACCCACTATTTCCACCTCGCTCTCCATATCCGAAGAGATGACATCATCTCTGGCTGAAGGGAAGTTTCTTTAAAAAAAAATCCTCACAAGCAGAACATCTAGGTGAATATGCACGTGCATATGAAATAATGTAAGCTGATATATTGGAAGAAAGGGCTGACTGTTTTAGTTTATGGACTGAGACTGAACTAGTTTTAAGCTGATTCTTTTCATGAAAAAAAAAACGTGAAAGCGTTTAAGTGTATATAGATATATACACATTACAGTTTAATGTAATTAAGGTTATAAGCCTGGATATCATTATGATTATCATTACTGACATGTAAACTGGGATCATTCTTTTGTCATCACGTGCATGGTCACCTTTGTTTTATGGCTTTGTCTGGAGTTGGATGTGGCCACGCCCTTCCATGTAGCTCCAAACCACACAGCTGGTAAAATAATAATAATAATAATAATAATAATAATAATAATAATGTCACAAACAGTCAAACTGAAGACAATATTCCGGGTCATGTAAACGAAAATGACTAACATTTGGATGTGAATTAGATACGACAAGGAGACAATGAGAAAGGACACGACTGATGACTGAATCCTTACAACAAAGGATTCACACAGTCAGAGTGATGCTGCTCGGTGAATCGTTTCATTCCTACCTCGCAGTCGTATAAAGTCATTAACTGACTAACTATCCACTCCTCCAAATTCAGCCTCCTCCTCAGCTCCTTTCGGTCATATTTCACCGTCACTCGTCCTTGCTTCTGTGGAACTTCTTCTTCAGTACCAGGAGGCGTCTGGAAATAGACCCGGGGCTGAGCGCTCGATTCCGGGCTCGTTATTGCCGCCATTGTCCGTGTGAGCTAACAAGCTAACAAAAATTCCGATTGATTTTTCAACAACAACAAAAAAAATGTCGCCGCGCGCGTCGGTTTAAAACACCGCGCAATCAATCAATCAGTTCATCAATCAATTCACTTCTCTTCTTCTGCCATGTGCACCACCTCCATTTACACACAACCTCACAAACCCAGGAGAACAGCTTCCTCTTGGAAATGAGTGTTTTGGGGTTTGTTTGTATGTTTTTTACTCGTGTGTCTGTAGATTGTCCACAAAGAGAAGCGTTAAGGATTAATTCGCCGGCGAAGTGTTTGACATGTGAAAGTCCATCTTGCGGGATCCACCGGCTCGCGGCGTCTCAGCTTGCAGCTTGTGGGCGAATCCACAATCAATGCCAAACACGATCAACTAAACTAACGTTCTGTCATGTTCATATGGTTCTACCTGACTTATACACATCTTTCCATCATTAAATATGAATATTTGTCAGATATTTCATATAAACACGTTTTTTATCATTATTTTATTTTTTATTCATATTTCCTCAGCCACATAAGTGAACCCCCCCCCTCTGCTTTGTTGTCTTTGGTCTCTTCCACCAAATCAGATCTTTCCTCGTCTCTTGTCTTCTATGGCGCGCGGCTAAACCCGTCTTAGCTTTCTTTCAATTCAATTTGCATCGTGTTAGCAGGTTAAACTTCATTTAACTCACTGAGTAGACGAATAACCTGCTGCACTGCTCTTGGTTGTTCACTGTCCTGTGATATGAATCATTGTTTTTGAATGTTTAATGTAGTGTTCTGTATCTGTATGTGTATCTGTGCATCTACATTTTGAAAGCTCAGCCTTTCCTTATGGAGCTTTTTGGGTAGGAATTAGACAAATATAATATATGTAATATTAAATATGATATATACATTTGGCATAAACCAAATAATGGACCTCTGAAGCATGTACGTAAATAAAATTTTATTTACACTGAAATCTTACAACACACTACATCCATGATGAAAAAAAAACCCCAATAGAAACCATCACAGAAATTCTAGTAGTTTCCAGTACAAATACCATTACAATCCATCAGCTAACCATTACTACTGCCATTATTGGTCCATCATGGTATCCACTAGACCAGAGCCCTTGAGAGAGAGAGTTGCGTCAACTTCGTTCACTCCAACGGAGCCATGCACTGGACTCCCATGCAACCATGAACAGTCTATTAACTTAATTGTAAAAATTTATTCTCTTAAACATCCATGGTTGTGAAATTAGAGGAAAAGGACTCTAAACGTGATTTTTTTTTTTTTTTTGCAGGGTGGGGGAGTTAAATATTAGTTAAACATAACATTGGGACGTGTGATAGTGGTGGGTGGAAGTGGTATGAGGATATCCATTTTATTCCTTATTACACGTGTAATAAATAATAAAATTCCTTATTGTAGGAACAGAGCTATTTTTTCGATGCATCATATTGATATATCTTTCAGTGTCCTCATCCCTTCTTTCTTTGGAACTGATATAGGCAGAAGTACTGCTAATTTTTAAATATTGAAAATAATATCACTTCAGAATAAGAAATATTACTACAATTAGTAAGAGTTCATACATATTATACCTGTGTCACCTATAACACTATATCTGTGATCAGCAGCAATGTGCTCTATGTTTATATGTATAGGGGCACGTCGTGGTGCAGGGGTCCTCCTAATTTTGACCACAGGACAATGCACAAAGATAGTGGGAATAATAACATCTGGTGTTGGCCTTTTGGGTCCTGACAAACTGGTCTGCCTCAAAATATGCCTGCAAAGTGATTGAGTTTACTTCCCACACACAACTCCTTTTTGTCTATCCACATACTGTACATATCCCATAGTGGTTAAATGCACAGTGTTAGGGAACACTTTATACATAGTTAAAAGACAACCAAGAACATGACACAATGGCCTGAAGACTCTCTGCAATGAGACAGTACCCTCACTATGAGTCTCAGCTCCCTGGGTTCTGTCTTTCACTGTTCCTTATTTTTAATAAACCTTACATTAAAATTTCTCATGGTGTGGTCTTTGTGAAAAAGTGCAAATATACTTAAGTATGATTACCTCACATATTTTTTTGTTGTGTAATTTTGTTATATTTAGATTGCTCCTGCTGATTTCAGTCAACCATTTTTTCTCCTCTTCGTGTCAGTAGGGAAACCATACATTCGTACTCCTTTCTCTGAGCGATTGGAGCATCCACATGCAGCACAGCAAACCATGGTGTACATTATACAAGGGCAACTTGGAGGAAAGGACACAGACAAAATGCTTGGCATGCTTTTCAGTTTATTAGAAATTTATAAATCCATCCATCCATCCAACCATCTTCTATAACGCTTACTCCTTTTCAGGGTCACGGGGAAACCTGGAGCCTATCCCAGGGAGCATCGGGCACAAGGCAGTTTACACCCTGGACAGGGTGCCAATCCATCGCAGGGCACAAAAACACATACACACATCTATTCTTACACTACAGACACTTTGGACATGCCAATCAGCCTACCATGCATGTCTTTGGACTGGGAGAGGAAACCGGAGTACCCGGAGGGGACTCCTGCAGCACGGGAAGAACGTGCAAACTCCACACACACAGGGCCACGGTGGGAATCAAACCCCCGACCCTGGAGGTGTGAGGCGAACATGCTAACCACTAAGCCACCGTTCGCCCTTGTTTATAAATCCATTGTTGTAAAGAAGTACATAGCAAAAGTCAAAATACATGAAATATATATGATCATATGTGTATGAACATGTTTCAAGCAGTTTTTAATTTGAATAGCGCTCGAGGAGTGGCGACATTGGCTCGAGGGAGCAATGTATCCTTTCACCATCTTCACAGACCATAAGAACCTTGAATATCTCCGCACCGCCAAACGTCTGACACCACATTAAGCCCGCTTGTCTTCGTTCTTTTCCAAGACTGATGCCTTTTCCCGTCTACACGGCACAGAAGTACGAGATAACCACAATGAATTGATTCTACCATCTTCATGTCTAATCAGCTTCATTGAATGGGAATTGGATCAGGCCCTGGCAAGAACACCAAGATAACGGATCCCCGCCGCATGGCCTACAGGGAAACTGTTTGTTCCAGGTCAGCACCAGGTGGAACTCATTTCATGGGCCTACCCAAAGGTCAATACAATGCACCTGCCACCTACTGGTAGCCCAGTATGCTTAAGGATGTGCATCATATAGTATCTTCATGCTCAATGTGTGCCCAGTCAAAGGCTCCTCGAACATTGCCAGCTTGCAAACTCAATCCTCTACCGATACCTGAACGCCCATGGTCCCACATCTTTGTCGACTTAATCACAGACCTGCCAGAATCTCAGGGTAACACAACCATCTTAGTGGTTACTGATTGCTTCTCCAAATCGCTGTGTCTAATACCAGTACCATCCATCCCATCCGCCTTCACAACGGCTGAGCTGCTGTTCCAAAATATTTACAGATACTTTGGGATCCCCGAGTTGGTTTTCAGATACTTTGTGGTGCCCAATCACGTCTTGAGTCTGGTCCAGCTTCATGAGTAAGATGAGGACCACTGTCAACCTAACCTCAAGTTACTATCCACAAGTTTCTTTGGACATTCTGTGCAGCAAACCCTGAAGACTGGTCCAGATTCATCCCCTGGGCCGAGTACGTCCAGTACTCCCTACGTCATCCTTGATACCAGCCTGGGTCTGGCTCTCGACTCAGACAGCCACAAACCTGCAAAAACCTCGGCCCAAGGTACATAGGACATCCCCAGAGTTCTAATTAGAGACACCTGTTTCCAATCATACACACACTCACGCCACTCCTTAAAAGAGACTATTCAAGCACTCTTCAGTTGTGAAGTATATGCTCAGTTGATCTTATCTCTGTTGTTACCAAGCCTTATCTAGTGTTTGCTGTTCTGTTTTTTTTTTTATGTGTTTATTCCCTCGACCTTAATTCTCTGCCTTGTCTGTTTTGGATTGTTTTCATGATTGTTGAACTGTTAATGTTTCTCGAATTCTGCCTGACCTTTAGGATTTGTTGTCTCATTAAACTACTATACCTGCAATTGCTTCTGTCTCAGATTCCATTATGTAATAATTAGTGGATTTTATAATTTTTTAAAACATTGATATAACTATATACACATACTTCATACACATGTTGGTGTTTTATATAAATATTTTAAATCAATTCATTTATTGGCTACTAATTACCGAAAATCACAGTTCTGTCTCTCTAATTCTATGGATTCAAATAGCCTGCAAATAACTTCCTGAAACTATCTGAAGTCTACATGAATCATGTGATGATCAAGCATTTTGAACTTCCATTGATGCGACACTCTCTCTTAAGGGCTTTTTTCAGCAGGGATTTTTAAATTGCATTTATTCATGCAAATGAAGCTTCATCAAATTTGTTGTGTACATATGTAAATATGTATAAAAGATAATATTTCAGTCCAGAAGCTGTCTCACCAGCAAGTTAGACCACCTCACCCCATATGTAAGTCATATGCACAAAACTTGGGTGTTATCCTTGATTCTGAGCTCTGCCTTGACAAGCAAATCAGTTTTGTCATTAAAAATAGCCACTACGAGTTAAGAATTATTTCCAAATAAAAATTTCTGTCATTCCATGATCTGGAAAACATCATCTATGCCTTTATTACAGCACAACTGAAGTACTACAATTCCCTATATCTAGGTCCTTACTAACACACTTGCAGATGGTCCAGAATGCAGCTGCAAGACTGCTGACTGTTACTAAAAAGCATGATCACATTACCCCAGTTCTGGCTTCCCTTCACTGGCTCCCTGTCCATTTTACAATTCAGTTTAAGATCCTGCTGATTGTTTTTAAGGCTCTTAATGGGCAGGCCCCATCTTATATCACAGACCTTATGTGTGTTTGCATTCAGCTACTAGGTCTTGATCTGCCTACAAAGTTCTCTTGCATGTCTCACAGTCATGTCTCAAACTGAAACGTGACAGAGCCTTTACAGTCGCTGCTCCATACCTATGGAACCAGTTGCCACTTGACATTGAAAGTGCTCCATCCATTTCTGCTTTTAAATCTAGGCTCAATGCACAATTTTTTTGCTGGCCTTCTCTGTTTATTAATCTTTCAATTCATTATGTCTGCACTTGTCCCTTGCTGTTTGCCAGTTACTTACATACCTACTTACTTATTTACTATGTACACATTTGCTTACTTAAAAAAACCCAAAAATCTAGTTGTTGGATGATGTTACTATCAAAATCTTCATTTCACTGTGATCACACTCTTCAGAGACAGACTTTTACAAAACAGCTTATTGGATTACCATTTACGTATCCTTTAATTCCTTACTATGCCATGTTTCAGTATAAAAACTATCATAAATACATAAATGATTGACATTTTGAGAAATTCCTTCCATTTTGAGCTTCTAAATAGGGATAGGATTGGATATATTCATGAATGCGGGTCATCTAGAAACTAAGCTTTCCGGTTTTGAACAATGAGAAATTTAAGCTTAAAAATAAATACGATTTAATGTATTTCTACAGTAGTAAGTGTGGTTCATAAGGTTTCTAAAAGAAACATGCACAGTATATGTCATCACACAAACTAATCTGAAAATATGTTTCCAATGATGCAGTGGCTGAAATAAAAATAAATAAATAAACAGGCTTGGTGAATAACGGAATCAGGACACTAAAAACTGGTAACTGTAATCCATTACAGTTATATCAAAAAACAAATTAATCAGATTACAGGTACATTTTGTAACAAAAAAAAAGAGGGAATACTATCAGGATTACAATTATTTTTGTTTGCACTCTGTCCCAAACTGCGGAACTTTTGGAACTCTTTCTTCAAAACTATGTCTGACATTCTTAAAATCAAATTGGATGTTTGCAGTTTAATTGCCATCTTTGGTGTTCCATCTCAGCGTCAGCCTCTGAACCATAAACAAGCTAGTGTTGTGGCTTTTGCATTGTTACTTGCTCGGCGCAGAATATTTCTGTCTTGGACTGCTCCACAACCCCCCTCTATTTCAGTCTGGCTTAAAGATTTAATGTTCTTTTTAAAACTTGAAAAATTCAAGTACAACATCAGAGGCAGGGGTGAATAATTTTTGGGAAAATGGCAACAATTTATTACCTACTTCAATGATGTATGCACCCTGGAGGTGGATTGAGGAAAGGTAGACAGTAAATACTAATCATCTTACCTTTTTTGTTTGTTTGTTTGTTTGTTGTTGTTTTTTGTTTTCCCCTTTCTTTTGGTTTTGGCTGTGATTATTTTGTTGGGGTTGTTGGATGGGGTGTTATGTAAAAATGCAATTTTCCAATAAAAATCCTATGATAAAAACAAAGGATTACAATTATTTTTATTTAAAACCACATTTTTTATCCTTTGACATAACACAATATAGACAACTGCATGATTACAGTTCTGATTCTCTCTTGCCTGTTGTGGCCCACGTGAGCAACCTGGTGCATGCATAAAATAAATTTTAATTTGGTAGAAATTAAAACAAATTGTTCTCTGAAATGCTTTTGTTAGGGACCCAACGTCCTCTTTTTCCCAGACATGTCCTCTTTTTCAGACCAAAAAAAGCGTCCGGTCGGGATTTCTAAATTTGAGAAAATGTCTGGGATTTGGCTTTAGTTTCATTATGATGTGTCTAATACTGCATCATGTGTGTGCATATTTGCATTGCTTTAACCCCTCTCTGTAATTCCCGCCTTCTCGCACACCAATTGGTCGATTATAAAAGGCTTGCAGCAACTATTGGCCAAATTCTTGCCTATCAACCGTTAACCTACTCTCAGCGAAAATAGTTACTTGACAAGAGCAGCAAATGACAGCTGTCCTGAGTTGAAACAATGCCCATGGCCATATAAGGTTATTTTTAAATTCATGTTATCACATTGCTTCGTATTACATGGCCATTCAAATGTGTAAATGATGGCAGAAGGTTCACTCATAGCATCTGATATTTTATTTTATTCCATGTACATTCAAAAAAATATAGTAAAAAATGTAAAACATGGGTAGAGTGAAACCAATTTTATTTATATACATTAATGTGATGCTAATTGGGTGTCTTTTTCAGTACATTAAAGTCTGCATTCATAGTACCACAGTTTTGAACACTATTAAAACCCCTACACCTCCTAAAAAAAGGTGTCCCCTTTTTGGAAAAACAGAATATGGTCACTCTAGCTTTTGTGAAGTAATGTTACCCCCCTCATGCATAGTGATCTCTTATTTATTTATTTTATTAAAACAAATCCAAACATTGAACCTGTTTTTATGCTCTAAAATAAGCTCTACATAAAAGTATTTTAGATCATATTTAGATCAACTTGTTTTGATAGCTCCTTGGTAGCAGGTGCAAGTGTGGGAAAGTGAGCACTTATGCAATCATTACTTTTACCATTTTTTTTGGTAAATAATTTTTCTAAACTATATAGATCCCCTCCTCACCTCAATATTATGAGCTATTTTGTGTAGATTTATGACATTAAACTAATTATGTGATGTCTAAAAACTAATTGAGGGGGTTCACAGCAAGTGGGGGTGAATATTTATGCAACCATGACTTTTAACATTTTTTGGGGTAAATAATTTTGGGTCTGGAGCTAATCCCAGGAAATCTAGAAAAGAGGTGGGAATACACAATCATGGGGTGAATATGTGAAACTCCACACAGACAATAACTCAAGCTCAAGAATAACCTTGAGTAACAGGTCATCCCAGGGTGCCACATGCACACACCTACAATCATTATTAAAATACTCTGCAGTTACTCCCTGGATTCTTCTTCAGGTACTGTATATATTGTTGCGTATTTTCCAAAGACAAAAGTACTCCTAAAATCTCAGTGAGGATTGCATGTGACAGTGTAGGAGCAGTGACAACAAGTCAATAGAATCTGCCAAAATATGTGTGATGTAGTCCAGCTAGCAAGAGAACTAATGTGAAACAGTCCAAAACACACACATACATACACAAGCATGGCAGGTGAACTTCCATGACACTATACAGATCCTTGCAGGAAAAATATCTTATTCTGTCACTATTAATGAATCTGTCACTAGTAATGTTTTAAGGAAACAAGCCCTTTCCTTTAAACCTTTATAAAATTTACAATTCAACACATGATTGATGCATTTAAGCATTAAGATGGTGCACATAAACTAAGCTAAGTGATTTTCATGTAGTTACTCATAGCAACTCATTCCCATAATGACAAAGGACCTGGATATATAAGATGCCAACTCTGGGGTTTGGCTGAGAGTTTTAGGCTGCAAAATAACCTTTGTGTGACCAGAGCTAATGCGGAGGGGTTGCATTGGCAATGTGTGAATCCTGCTAAATTTCCAGATGCCACAATAATTAGAAAAGCTTAAAAAATAATAGTCTTCAGCAAGTGGTGTTTAAAATCAATACTCTCCAAAATGGTTCAAATGGTGTGGAAATAAGCTTCACCTTTGTTGAAAAATCCCTGTGTAGTTTTAGAGCTGTAAATAGTTGCAATTGCATTGGGAGAGAAGAATATTGCTTTCAAATTTAATTTCTCACAGTCCATGATGGGGGAGGAAGCAATATTGCATAATTTGGCCACAAGTGAGTGAGTCTATCTACACCCAATACTGTGTTACTGCCTTTGAGAGATGAAAAGAAGACAGTGTTCATTTGCATGTCAGATAAAGAGATCTGCTGTTCTATTTTCAGATTTGGCTGACCATCTGAGGCTGAAGCATACATTCATCATATAGCGAGCTCCCTGTGGAGAGGAGATCTGCTCCTACAGTGATTATGCCCGACACATTGTGAGCTGAAACGAACACTTTCAATCAGTTGGGAAGCTAGAATGTGGTACTGGGGGGAATGTGTTTCATTTTTGTAGGCTACTACATTCGTATTGACAATCCTGACTCGGAAATGACAACCCTTGAGGAATGTTTTCCAGAGATAGAAACACTGTTAAAGGCTTGAGGGAATTTATGTAGCACTGTGGAGACAGGTTTGCCAGATGTCAATGACTTTTTCTCTGGAGTGCCAGTCTCAAAAAACAACCCAGGCTTCTCTACTAACAGACAGCCTCAAGGTACTACAACGAAACTGCTGAAATGGTAAAGAGAAAGTTCAGATACTGTGCTTAAAGTCTGTTATCCTTAACATGCTAAAGAGGACAAATGCTACAGTGGACAACATGGGACAAAACAAACAAAGAATTTGGCCTTACAAAATGGGCATTGTTAAATGTACTCTTTCCACAGTCTGAAATCAAAACAAATCCAAATAATCCCCGAAAAACACCAACACCTTGTCTAAAAGCAACTAATATTTATTGATTTAATCAGCATTTTATTGAATATGCAATAAATAAAATGTAAACATAATAAATAAGACCATTTACAATGGAAAATGTGTAATCATTTTGATCATAAGCATCATCCACATGAGTCTACCTAGGCTCTTCTCATGAGGTAGAGGTGACTCGTGACCTCATTTTTATCTCTTTACTCAAGTGATTACTGTTTGCACTTGCATGCTGAAATAATCATTGATTAATTATTCGCTCATTACAAGCAATTTTGTCAATTGTCATCTCTATAGAGTAAGCAACAAACTGTGTACATCGCAGAAAATTTGATGGTTGGTATTTATACTGTTTGTCTATTAAGCTTATGTTTGTTTCGCTATGGCACATATACAAAAACATGACATTCATATTGTTTTGTTAAAATAGAGGCATTAAAGTATGTTATAGGTAGAAAAAAATATTTTGGTCACAATTAGACTTTTCCCCTCTGCATTTTTGGATGTTTGAATTCAGCCACAGCTACAGTTGCAATCAAAATTATTCAACCACCATTGCATATCAGGTTTAATATAGAAATTTATAGTTTTTCAGCTGTGTGCAATGAACAATTCAAACAAAAGTAATTGAAATACTTCAACATAACGAATACTTCAAGTGGTTTCCCCAAATTCAACTGAAAATGCAACTGAAAAAGAAACTGAGAGAAGTCATTATGAATTGCATTTTCAGTTGAATTTGGGGAAACCACTTGAAGCATTCGTTGTGTTGAACTATTTCAATTACTTTTGTTTGATTTGTTCATTGAAAACAGCTGCAAGTCTGTAAATTTTGAGAATAAACCTGATTTGCAGTGGGGGTTAAATATTTTTTTATTGCAACTGTATGTTAAAGGCAGAGTTTCCCACAGAGGACAGTAAGTGTAAAAGGCAGTGTGTGAGCTTCATTAAGCCGCAGCTCTGGTTGAATCGGTGAGGTGGTGATGTGGAGCAAAACAACTCAGCGTGAATTCTTTCATAACTCTGCTATGATTTCTCACTGACTGCATTCACATTCGTATGTAAAATGCATCACATCTTCTGATCCAGAAGTGACCATATCTAAGCAGCTCATGATTTGATTTGATTTTGATTCAAATCTTGATGGAACTTCATTCTTGAGGTTTATTTCACTTCTGCAACCAACATTATGACCCCCCCCCCCCCACACACACACACAATCATGACTACTAACTGCTTATAAAACACACTATTAAGATTTTCATCCATTATGACACATTATAGGCTTGTTATATTTTTTTTTTTAGGACAGTCAGAATGAATTTCACTGTTTGAATACTATTAATTTTCTAAATGTTTGCATTTTTGAAAGATAAACAATTCTATTAGGTTTTTTTTTTTTTTAGGATCTCATATTCTGCCTTTAATCATCTGACACAAGTCTGTTGAAATATTCCATTTTTGGCGAGATGACTGTTGATGTGTGAAAAGGACTCTAATTTTTTAAATATCCATTAAAAAAAATCCCAATTAACAAATTGTCCTAAATGTGGCTGCATGTAACTATTTTGTAAGATTAGCGACATAACATTACAAAACTGCACATTAATTAATATTCAGATAGGTTCATTAATATTCAAATGAAAAATTATTAAGTAATTGTATGGGGCTTGGAAGCAGAGAAGTATTTGAATATGAATTTCATATATTTGAATGTATATTTAATAAATGTCATCTTTTTTTTTTTTTTTTTTTTTTTTTTAACCCAAATCTGCTGTAATTTTGAAAAATGCAAGCTCCTCTGAATATTGAGTTTCCTTGATTTTTGCGTACATTTTTGTGATCGCAAAATCCTGGAGGGACTGACTGTAGAAAACTAGTTATTTTTTGTTGCATGTAGTTTATTATTATTATTATTATTATTATTATTATTATTTTAAAATGGACCAGTTTTGAGTGAAATTGTCTACTTTTCCCTATGAATACTGGTTTCTTCACCTTTTATTTAAATTCAGTTAATTTCTTAAAGAAATTAACTGAATTTAAATGGAAGTGGTTTACTTCCGTACAGTTCCTTACAGATTAGGCTTCCAGTTCCAATGACATGACTTTAATGACATGACTAACAAAGGGGCAGTCCTTTTTTTGCAGCACAGAAGATCCAAAATGTGGGAAGCAGTGTGTTCACATGAGATTCATGGAACAGCACTCCTGTGCTTAACTGGGGCTTCAAACAGTAGCCTAGAACCTTAATACTGAGAAGTCTACATTCTCAGAACCTTGTGAACCTCATAGAATGTTGTGGTTTGAACATTCATACCATTTTACAGCTTTTAAAACTTTTGTTATAACTGAGTTGTTTGGGCAATTCAGTGGTTAAGACATTGGATTTCTCATGGGAAGGTTATGAGTTCAAACCCAACACTGTCAAGCTGCCATCCCTGCTGAAAAAAACATCAGCAATAGAATACCTCATAGAATTTTCAGTGGTTATAATGGGAATTGTATGGGTTTTTAATGGAAACTGTAATGGTCCCTATGGGACTGTACTGGTAATTTGTTGCCTTCTATTGGTGGCATGTTATGTCTAGTGGATACCATTAAGGACCAGTAATGGTAATGGTTTTAATGGTTTTCTAATGGTATTTGTAGTGGAATTTCGTTCATAGTTTCTGTTATATTTTTCAGCAGGAACTGCTGAGCCCAAATGCTCAGTTGTATAAATGAGGTAAATGTATGAGTGTGAGTATATAACTCATACTGGCCATGTGATGGCACTCAGTCCTTGCTTGTAAAACAGTTTACCCTGATTCCCACCTTCAAAAAGATTTTGGTCAAGGTTAAGGTTAAACAGTATGGTGGAGTTTGACTTGAGATAATCTCCTGACTAAAAATATTTTTAATTAAGATAAACACTAAGCTAGCATAGAAATGGAAATCATTTAGCATGCTTTAAAACGGTGCCAATTTTTGGGTGGAAAATAGCATACATTTCACTTGTGAGCATATGTCTTTGAGATGTGAATAATATGTGATTACATGTGAAAATGTGAAGCCACATTTCAACAACCTGTGGCCTGAAAATGAACATAACTCCATGCAACATCATCTTAATAGCATGTGATAAGTAAAACTACATTAATAAATAATTATGTACAGTATTGGGTGAAAGCAGGTGAAAATAAATGACAAATAAATCTAAAACAATAAATGTGAATTGTCTAAAATGGGCAAATTTACATGGGAATATTGTGATTATTCATGTTTATCATTTCATTGTGATTATTCAAGCTTGTGTGACTTTTCTGTTTGGCTCTGACTGAAAGTCAAAACTAAATCTGAAATGAATCCTGCAATTGGGGTAATGAGTATGTTATAGATCAATATAAATAAATAAATAAATAAAACAAATAATTTTTATTATTTTTAAATTCCTCCTTCTCCATGTTAAGCTTCCATTACATTGATAGACCAACAACTCTATGATTGAAATGGGAAATTTTAGAGTTTAGATTTCGTTTATTTACATTATTATATAATTGTTAATATATTATAACGTTCCTGATTCAGTAGCTCAGCAGGTGGCAGGCTATGATCAGTATTCTGTATCTTCAATAGCCTGCCCATCCTTTGCAGGTTTTCAGTATGCTATTGTACAAATAAATATAGACCTGGACAACGGTGAAAAAGCCATTTATATCTTAAGTGAAAACTTAAAATGCAAATAAAATCCATTAATTGAAAATGAGTATAGATCAAATTATTTACATGTGCTTATGACAAAAGCATTGAAGCAATGTGAAAAGTGTGTGACTGCTTTATCAGGTGGAACTGAATTAGTGCCTATGTCTCAAATATGGCATTCTGGATCTTTCTGACTCCCCATTACTTCATGTTATCAATATGCTCTTCTGTAGCAGAGGGCCTAAATGAAATCCCAGCTAAAGTCTGCTAATGCGGCATGTAATTGGCCCAGTGGCCCTTGTGTGCTATTCGCCATCTTCGGATTATGAGCTCTGCGCCCTGCAGCGCTCTCCATACTGCTTTGCTCTTCTTTGCGTCTACCATAATAAAACCAAGCATACAAGATGTGAGTTCAGGAGTGTGTTTGATGGAAAAACAATCTGGATTTGTGTAGAACTAGTTGGTCCTAGAGCAATATAAACGCTGAAAATCAAAGCTTCCCCAGAGGATAAAACTGCACTCCAACAATTTAGCAAGAGTGTATAACGTTGAGTATCTGCACCAGAGTGGCTTTAAATCCTGGATTAAGTTCAAATGGAGTATCGAGGCAGCCATCTTCACCAACAGCTTGATCTATGTATAAAGTCTTTAGCAGGGTAAGATGGAAGAGGAGGCTTGATGAAGCAATAAATCTATTACTTTTACTAAGCCTTTTAAGCATTGGTCTATCTTTTTTCTTTAACCATTAAGAGAAGGCAACTAACTCCTAGGCTATATTCCCTTCTTGGCAGGCTGTTGAGACTACTCCAAACAAGCCTATTTGCAGGGCTGTAATTGCAGCAGAACGATGATGATAAAGTATAAACAGCCAGAACACCTCCTAACGGTATTCTGGATCAGGAAACGGACATCTTTTTTTGTTGTGAATTATCTCTGAAGTGTGGTCTATGATATACTGAATAAGAAGGTAAAGTGATAGCTCAGTGCTTTGTTCACTAAACCAGTCACAAGTTACAAAGAAGGATGGAGTTAAACCTACAGTGTTGGTTTGCAGGGCGACTGAATCATTTCCACCCTGAAGTGACACTATGTGATGACTAACTCGCTTCAGCTAGTGATTCATGAAACAAGCGCCCATTTTCCTCCTCTCCTCCCACCTCCATTTTATTTTCTCCATCTCTTTAATTCCACTTCTGCTTTTCATGCTTAAATGTTTCAGAGACTTGACATATACGGTGAGAAACGCTGCATATGTTTTCACCCATTCTAGTACCATTTCTATTATGATACTCAGAAAACGGAGGCAAATGACAACATGTTCATTTAATATTTATACGGAGTGGCTTTTAAACTTTTATTTGTCACAAGACCAAATGACAGTGCATTAATATTCCAGATGGTGGAAAAGATAATGCTCGCAATGAGGACATTGCGATGTACCTTAGGCCTTTCCGTAAAAAGAAACTGTGAGAAGTATGAGAGGTGTTTCGCTGTAATGTAAGACACCACTGATCTGTGTCATTGTCCTGTTGCATAATCATACATGTCAATATCAATGATGCCACCTGCCAGTCAAGAAGTCCAAAGCTCAGCACCGGTGTCTAACATATGAGGCACGACAGCTGTAATTTGTGCAGAGCAAAACCAATTGCCAATGACAGCTAAGTGTGTGTGAGAGTACACTCATTGCAAGCTGACCCTTTAACCAAGGCTCCAGTGATTGATGGGACTAAATCGTAGCTACAACGTCTATCAGCACAGCTGCGTTTCCCCCCCGATCTGAAAATAGCGCTGGCAATTGCTCAGCTCTACCCGGGCAAAAACAATGGCTTTCCAATTTGTTATCTTTCAAGTGCCTTCTGCCTGAATGTCTCTACCTTGTCTACGGTTCTGAGTCAGATGTTTCCAGGAAAATTGTGAGACATAAGAATAGGATTAACTCTTCCTTGGTTAATTTTGGAAATCTAAAGGAAAAATCCTTCTAACAATTGTGCTCTAAGTTGAATTTATTTGATATTTTTTATATATCACAGTGTTGTTGAATGCTCAATGCTGATTGCTCAGAAGGTGTTGATTGATTTTCTACATTAGCTTTGACAGATTTATATTGATGCATTTCTCATCATTTCAATAATAACAGCTTACACAGGGACTTGTGTGGCAGATGCTCCACATAAACCGATTCTAAAAATATTTTTTAAATGGTAAATGGCGCACTTATATAGTGCTTTTATCCAAAGTGCTTTACACTGTGTCTCATTCACCCATTCACGCACACACTCACACACCAATGGTAGCAGAGCTGCCATGCAAGGTGCTAAGTTGCCATCAGGAGCAACTTGGGGTTCAGTGTCTTGCCCAAGGACACTTCAGCATGTGGAGTCATGTGGGCTGAGAATCGAACCACCAACCCTATGATTAGTGGACAACCCGCTCTACCACCTGAGACACAGCCTCCCTTTTTAATCATTTATATGTTGATGTTTTTCTGAGAGGAGTTATTCACTTAGCATTTTTAGAAGGAGTCTCCAGGTAAAGCTGTAACTGTAAGCTTTCGGACACTGGAACATCTACAGGACAGAGCTCCACAGTAATCAGCTCATTTTATTAATCTGACAGAAAACAGTGGCCATTATTTGACATGTATTGCTAAGGAAGTGCAACAAAACACTTTGGCATTTATTTAAGTTGTGTTTTTAAATCACTTGCATTCAGTCAGAAATTTCAACCTTTTGGATTTTGTGATGGGGCACAGTGGCTTAGTGGGTAGCACACCTGCCTCACACCTCTGGGGTTGGGGGCTCAAATCCTGCCTCTGCCCTGTGTGCACGGAGCTTGCATTTTCTCCCCGTTTCCTCCAGGTACTCTGGTTTCCTCCCCCAGTCCAAAGAAATGCGTTGTAGGCATTTCCAAATTGTCTGTAGTGTGTGAATGTGTGCACGATTGTGCCCTGCGATGGGTTGGAACCCTGTCCAGTGTGTGCCCCAAGTTCCCCTGGATACGCTCTATTTTCCCCCTTGACCCTGTGTAGGATAAGTGGTATGGAAAATGGATGGATTTTGTGATGTTTTGTTCATTTTCCTGTTCAGTAGTATGGCTTTCTTGGCGAGGATTCTCGCTTTGTGATTGCAGATATACAAAAGGTGCCTACAACAAAAATAGCTCGACCCACTGGGAATCAGCTTTAACTGATCAGACTCAGTGGGTAAAGCCTAGACATCCCACAGCCGAGAAAGAAGCACTAAGGGAGAAATAATCTATTCTGGGAAATCTGAAAAAAAGAAAAAAGAAACGAAATCTGCTTGAATTATGAATCAGACCCTTTACAGAGAGGAAGCAGGATGGTAAATTGTAAATAAAGGAAAAGGAAAAGGATGAAGGGACCACATGGTGTATTGCGCATCTTGCCTGGCAAGAAAAACATCTAGGCAGTCATGTGATAGTCAAAAGAGGCTTAATCAAATGAAACAGGATCGTCATGCAGAGCTTGCTTTATACTTCATGTACATTATTAAACACCGGGTTTTGTGCTGACCCTTTATTTCTGCTTCCCAATAAAGGTCAGGATTTCACTATCATTTCTTCCTGTGCATCTGGAGGAAGAATAATAGATGGAAAGGCCATGTGCAGAACCTCTAGGGAGCAGGTGTTAACCCTAAAAAAAGTAATAGGGATAAATCATGTGAGCTACTGATTCAAAATCTAGCCATATTTTTGCCTTTTCTTTCATCATTACTACTGTGCTCTGGGTAAACCCCAATAAAGGTATACTAAAACCTTTACTGTGAGAGGGCACCTTGTGGTAATGACAATATTAAACACTATTTCAGTACAATAAAAATGCTTGGTCCCCTTGACTATCGCTTGAAGCTATGATTCTTTCGTTCATACGGTGCCATAGTGTCAATAAAGGACAGTGCATTTCATCAGCTTTATGTCTCACATCTTCACTGTCACATATTTGCACATATTTGCTGAGGCATTTTTGGCTAATCTTATTAAGGGTCATTCTCTCTCTCTCTCTCTCTCTCTCTCTCTCTCTCTCTCTCTCTCTCTCTCGCTCACTCTCTGTCTTCTTTCTCGTTTGTGTTTTGCTTTTTTTTTTTTTAATTTAGATTCTGCACTCCAGAGCATCCTCTCTCTCTCTCTCGTTCCCTCACTTCCTCTCTCTCTCTCAGATTCAGATTCTACACTCCAGAGCATCCTCTCTCTCTCTCTCTTTGTCTCTCTCTTTCTCTCTCTCTCTCTCTTTCTATCACTTCCTCTCTCTCTCTCTCAGATTCTGATTCTACACTCCAGAGCATCCTCTCTCTCTCTTTCTCTCACTTCCTCTCTCTCTCTCTCAGATTCAGATTCTACACTCCAGAGCATCCAGTTTCTCTCTCTAATGAGTATTTTGCTCAGCTGTGCAGCTCATCAAGCTGTGGGGGGAATAAAACCAAGTAGGGAGCCATCTGTCAAACATTAGTTTCATAAGAACTTCCTGTTGTTTGTCCTCCTTTCAAAACCCCTCTGGAGGTAAATACACCTTCTTTTAAAACTTCAGGCTCATTAAAGATTTCCCAAAGAACCTAATGTTAATAGATACACTACATTCAGGTAAGTTCACAAAGCCTCCTGTGTAGTTTCTATTGTATGACTGTGTATATTGCTAGAATGAAAGATGAGGTGAGCAATATTCAAGTTGTCCTCACATTTCAGAAGCTGCAATAAAATATCTCCTTGGAGGGGAAAACTTTGGTCTTTGTTGCTTCACCCTCTGTACGCAGGAGAAAAAGAAACAAACAATGCGGACCACCATCAACATCCAACCAGGATAAGAAAGTATCTCTATATGACTGTCAATCATGTTGTATGACAATTCATAAAGCTCCCTCTTTTGCATTAGAGAACCCAGAAAAAGACCACATTGAGTACTATAAAAAAAACTGTTCAAAGTCTCAAGTTTTCAAAATATGAAATAGCCCGGTTCCTTTAGCAGATCCTCTGTTGCGGTTTATTCGATCACAGGCAGTTATGTAAGTTGTTTAGCTAAAGGAAGCTCATCAGACCAGAGACTAGCTACAGAGCTAGAGACATTAGGTCAAAAAAGGTAGAGTTTTCACACATGTTCATAAATCTTTCATTTTATTTACTTTCTCCGATCTGATTATTGAAGTGATGTCATGATTTGTTTAAAAGTTGGCGATGAAAACAGAATGTTTGAAGACAAAAGGTCAAAGATGTATTTACATAAATTCAGACTCACTTTAACTTGTTTTATTTAGAGTAAAAGATAATTAATTAGTGGTCAAGCATGAAAAGTTAACTGTTGTCACCACGCAGTCATGTTAGTTACTTATCTGAAGTTTTGTAAGCAAGGAATTTGATATAAATGTCCCTTTGACCTTTAACCGAGTTTAATGTTGATTTAGCCATTCTAGCTTGGGTAGAATGTGTGGATTTGTTTTGGGGGTGTGGCTTCAGAGAGAACACCACAAGGAGGAGCTGTATTTCTTTCAATTTCACAACAGCTAGCTAGCTAACTTCCATGAAATCGCTCACTACAGCTTTACCCTTAATCACCTCTAGTAACTATAGCATGATAATTCCTACAGTCCGTACAGGTTTTTGTGGAGTTTTTTTTGTGATTGTTGCGGCCAAAAATGCTTGATTTTGCTGTGGCTTTTTTTCTTCTTCTAAATTTATGATGCAATTTGCGGAGTTTTTTGTGCTTTTTTTGCAGAAAACTTGCAAATTGCGAAACAGCAATTGCACGGTCGTTCACAGTGATGTTTGTTGGTAAATAAGACCTTTTAGCTGGGCGTTGTGATGATGTCACATGACACATCATGGCCCAAATTTGTGGAAAATTTGCGGTATTTTTGAAAATCGTATGCGCTTGTGAATATTGCGGAATTTGCTTGTTTTGCATTAATTTCTGAGATCGCAAAATCGCAAAATCCTGCAGGGACTGATTACTAGGATTGGTGTTTAGTGACGAGATAAAAAAAAGGAGTTATGTTTTCAAAGACAACAAGGAGAACTTGCTGTGGCTGTATAGTATACAATTTCAACTTTAATGTAGTCTTCCATAAATAAGAAACCAGTGATTATGCACTACAAACAGAGACTCGTTCTTCATTCACTTTCACGGAACAGCTTCAGTGAGCCGACACAAATTCACACCAACCTTCCACACACACATACACACTTAATTACAGCGCTAATTGACATGAATTGTTCTTTTCTGATAATATCAATGCCTATAGCACTTCGCTGTAATCCGTTTACTCAAAATATAATTTTGTCTCCTGTGCAGTACCAATCGAACAATAATATCATATACTGAAATTAAGAACACTTGGCATTTAAAAAAACAACGTCTCTTAAAGCAGTAATTTATCAAATAGTAATACATAAAAAAACAACACAAAATTGTCACTTTTTGTAATTATTTCGGTGTTGTGCTTAAAGGAATAAACCTAAATAGACAGACCCGCACTCACACACATAGAAAAGACATGCTTTAGATTTGAGGATCACGACAGCACGTGTGACAGACTGAAATACACACAGCATACATTAGTAAACTGACGATGAAACAAGCATGCAAGGAAAGGACAACACCCATCCCTCCTATACTCGAAGGATTTGTACGCGTATCTTTGAAAAGAGTATGTTTATTAGCATGTGTGTGAGGCCAGGAAACATGCTTTGGCTAAATAACGAGCATTGCGTTGTGCTTAGTCTGTGTGTCATTATAAAACATGGCTTTAGGTCAGAGGCTGCAGCGGATGGAACAGTAAGGAAGAGCAGAGATACATCAGCTGTTCTTTTTTTTTTGTCTGTGCTATTGTTTTGTCTGTTATAATACCAGTCTTGATGCAGTGTAGAGAAAGTGTACTAATCCACACACACCAGTGATCAGAGATGGCATACACACATAACTCTTTCAACTACATGCTGTTACCTCTAATTAGATGAATCTTATTTCCTGCCCTGAAGGAAGAAAGCATGTTCTAAGAATAAATTCTGAAGACTAACAACTCATGCTGAAAACTAATGTTTTATGAAGAGGCCTAACTGAGACAACTCCTTTACATTTTAAGAAATGAAAGGAGCTGTGCTGGCTTTATCTCTCTACACAAATCAATCACTACCCCAGTCCCAAAAGAGTTATCCATGTGTCGGAGGAAGAGTGCTGATCTAGGATCCCTTTTTTTTTTTTTTTTTGGCAGCGATGTCTTAATGAACACTTTTAGGAAGGAGAACTGCTGTAAAGCTGTGTCAGCACCAGTTCTTCGTTTGTGCTGGATCATGCTGAAACAAGATCCAGTAGCGCTCACACGTTGGAGAGCCTGCATTCTGGAACTTATTTACGTAGATCAGACTCTACAGTTTTTTTAATATTGTAATAAAAATGAATCTCTTCTGAAAATAACATTTACATGATGACCAATTGGTAAGTACTCACGTTATCAGTCACATGCTCACACATTATGGGTATGGGCAAAAAAAAAGGCAACTTTGTCATCATTTCTTAAAGAAGTAAGGAAAATGATGGGGCAGATTAAAGACACATCATTTCTGTTTCTGAAAATTGTTTGCCCATCGCTCACAAAATTCGACCCTGTGCCATGCTTTCCTGAAGTTTGTGAAATCTTACATCAGAAGAAGAAGCCTTTATTTGTTACATATACATATGCTTGTTAGGAAGTTGGGGTCAGAACACAGGATCAGCCATGGAGCAAAGAGAGCACCCCTGGAGCAGAAAGGGTTGAGGGCCATGCTCCAGTGCCCAATAGGGGCAGCTTGGCAGTGCTGGGTCTTGAACCTCCAACTTTCTGATCAGTAACCCTTACTAGCCTTAACCCTTGAGCCACTACTACCCTAGAAGGATTCTGTACTACATTGTGGAGTAATGTGGATAATTACGCAGGCTAAGAAAATCATTCTTCATTCATATCGGTATTCGTGTTGTTATTATTTAGAGTAATAAATAGAGTAATAATAAATTTAAAAAACCCAGAGAGCATGCTTATGCACTCTAGCGCACTGACATCAGACAACATGACTGAAAGACAATGACTCTGTGAGACGTTGCCTAGCAACAAGAAGCATAAAAAATATTCACTCCTGCTGCTTTTTATTCCTTTCCTTTTTTTTTGTACAATTCAGGGTAAAGTACACATGTTGAACCATTCTCATGTGACGCTGGTTTCTGGAGCTTCCACAGATGATGTGGGTCTGAAAATTGAAGATATGAGGACTTTCTGGTATTTCAGTGAATAAATAAATACCTCACTATTGGTCTCTGAGACAATGAAAGTCGGCACTTTGCTTTTTTCAACCTGACTTAGATGCAAAAAAATAACCAGCTCTTTAAAATGTAGAAAGCGAAGTGTGCCTTAAAACGTCTACAAGAACTAGCCAAGTGACCGTTGACAGCAAAGAGCAGGAAACTGTCCCAGCCAGAGCAACAAGCATTCTGAGGATTTCCGGACGCCTGGCTGCACGTTACTAAATGAAAACAAAGCCCTATTAGCAATTATATCAAATGAATGTAATACTGAAAACTCTGCATTGGGGTCGAGATGAGTCACAGGAATAATGTATCTGAGGATGAGAAAGGAAAAGACAGACTGAGGATGTGGTGAAGGAGGCTCCTGGATTGCTGGAACTGAACCAAGTGTCATTACTTAAGAAACAGATGGGAGAAACT